>NW_008593047.1:75309-148841 GCF_000691845.1 Merops nubicus | reverse complement strand
AAGAGTGTCACATGGAACTTTAAATATCAATTACTGGCCTATGTCTAGTCTCAACTGTGCTTTGTTTTCTTGTGTGTGTGTGTGTGTGTCCAATTTTCTCTTTCTTCAGTTAGGAGATATCCTTGATAATACAATCTTCCCTAGAAAAACATGCAAAGTGGTATTATATGCTACTAGTTAAATTAAATAAAGATGGATATACAAGAAAAACTAGTTTGATTTAGTTTGGGTTCAGAATACAAATGCATGCAAATTAAAAAAATAATAAAGAACAGAGCTTTTAATCTTTCAATGCAAATGGCCAGACACCATTTGCTACCAAGATTGTGTTTTCCTATATTATTTATGCGTTTGGTTTGCTCAACCCAGCTGTAGCACTTAATAGTACTTCTGCCTTGTAGCATAAGTACTGTGCAATGTCCATACACTCTCTCTCTAAAGTATTACAAGTCTGTAAGAACAAAATTTCTTCCTGAACAAACAAGCATTACTGTGCATTGCTAACACAATCAGATGAAATGGTAATTGTAGAAAGATTCGCATCAACAAAACCCTTAAATAAATATTGGTCTTTAAGCATGTGCTGACCTCAAAGGGATCTAATCACATGTTTTGTTAAACAAAGATGCTTCCATGATCAATGACCATGAAGAATAATAATTTTCCCAAGTTTAGTCAAGTATTTAAATCTGTGGTCATAAAATATTGTCAGCATCAGACAACTGTTGCTGATAATTAAAAATTTTTAACTTCCAGGGGGAAAGCTTTAAATAGCGCTAACTTTTTGTTTTGTTTTGTTTTGTTTTGTTTTGTTTTGTTTTGTATACTTTAAAAGTTCTGCAAGCTATTAACTATTTTTAAAAGAGTTGCATAGGTGTAGTTTTTGATATTTCTACTCAAAATGAAATTTTGTAGATAAGATATGAAGGATGAAGTTTATAATGAAAGGCTGCCACAAAGTGAACGCTAGATATAATATTAGGAACAAATGCTGCATAAGATAGTCTTTAATAGCCAGCTTTGTGAGATCCAGCCATTTTCAAAGAGGCAAATTGAAGGAATGCCACCATGTTTAAACTGTGGTATACCACCAAACATTTTTAACTTTTTTTTAAGGTACCTCCAAAACAAAAGAAAAGATAATTCCTGTAGTTTTTATGCACTAGCGCTTTTGGTCCTTACACATCTTATTGCTTGCAACAATGTTTCTTGAGTAAATACAGCTCTCTCTCTGGTGGACTAAGCTAACATGTTTGTCCTGATATGTTACAGAATAGTGTCTACGAATCTGTTTCTCTTCTGGAGATTAAATAACTTTTCTCAGTCCAAATCACTGTAATACAGTCTTGTATTATAATGGCTTGAACAATCTTGGGTGCATACAGGTACTGGTGTCTCCAAAGGACAGTCAGAAAAAAACCTATTAGACTGTATTATAGCAGAAACATATTCAGAGTCTACCGAGGGATGACAGGATTTTACATTACAGCACAAACCACTGAAAAATGCTTGCTAATACCAAAAATGTTTGGTAGGACTTCATGAACCAATTTGTAATATATATATATACATATGCTATTTTTCTTTAAAAGTATGTAAAGGAACTACTAATATTAATGTAGAATTAAGTGCAAACTGAGCCAACAAATAAGGGATTTGTCCTCTACAACAGGTACTTAAGCTTGCTCAGCAACATGTAAACTTTCAGCACTAGCTGATGGACTTTCAACCTATATCAAAACCTCCCTTTGCAACCTGACATTGCTACAATGATGACAGCACTAGAAAACTGGCATCTCACGGGAGACAAACCAGTTCACATCAGTGGAAATGGATTACACTGCATCCTGGATTCTGTGCAGACAGGTTTGGTTTTATTTTTTCTTTTCCCAGATACTACTATAGAAAGTATGGCTTTTGAAAGATATACAGACACAACTGAGCTTGACAAAAGCCTAAATGGACCTAGAAAAAAAGACTGAAATGGTGGAGATGTGGCAAAATGAAGTAAAACTATGTAAGGATGTGTTTTGTTGAGTTTTTTTTTAGGGAAAAAAATGTACTCTTTTATGAAAGATCTTCAAGACAGAAGTAAAAAATAAAAATAAGTGCAAATGAGGATAAAAATTAAATTACAGAAGTTGAGTTACCTAACATGTTCTGGTCACGGGAGAAGTAACTAAAGCTGACATACTGATAGGATGGGAGCTTCGAAAGAAGAAAAAAGCCAGAAAATTACCATTTCCCATGTTGGAAATCCAGATGGCCCTAGCAGATTTTGTGTGTATTTGTATACATGTGCATACATATACCATTTTTTTTTCCTTTAATATCAAAATCTGTATAATGCCCTACTTTGTTACTGTCTGGCTTCCTCACCCCAGCAGGGATTTGCTGGTTGTTCTTCCTTTCTGACCATGGAGATACAGAGGAAGATATGACAGCACAATAAATAGCTGAGCGTGGTTAAACTGTTTCCTGAAGGTAAAACAGCAGGGTCCAATGGTTCTCCTGCAGAATGTTTTAAACCCAAGGCTATAAATAATAGCCTGTGGTACCAAAAAAAAAAAAAAAAAAAAAAAGTAACTGATTCCTGAAAAAGGAGAAAACAAAATGAATCTTTACTTCAGTGTCTGAAGCCAATGTTACATTATGTCCTGAAAGACATGAGTTTGAAAGATATTTTGCCAGCTACAGGCTAATGTCATCTACAATCACAGTCAAGATCCTCCTGTTAAGACTTGAAAAAGCAACTACAGTCTTACATTAAAGAACCGGGAAAGATTACCAGTGAGTGTAATGTGGAGCTTTAGGAAAACAGAAGATGACAGTAGAGCACAGGAGTATTTAATATGGCACTATATTTAATGCAGTAAATAATTATACCATTTTTTAATATCAATTTTTAATGCTGAAAAGACAGTTGACTGGATTGAGTGGGACTGACTTTAGCATGATGTCAGAAGTAAGATTTGGGGAAAATCATTTTAAATAATTTGCTGCTGCATGTTCTTAACTTTGTAACTGTTGTATGAGTATAAATAATGTCAGGGATGGCAGCAAATCCTTCCTATTTAGAATTTCTCATTCCTGACTCTTGTAAAAGGATTAATCTCCAATGTAAAGTAACAGAGATTTGCAGTAGGAAAAAATAAGTCTATCAGTGTGGAGTCTATCAGTGTAGTCAAACAACATGCCTCTATTTGTCTGCTGGTGGAAAATTACATTCCTGAGTGGTGATGCAAAATCTGGTTAAAATAATCTATTATAATCTTTTTGGTAAATAATTCTGAAAACGAAAATATGACTGATAAGCTTTTTACCAGCCATGGAGGTAGAAAAGATTTGAGGAGAATTAATGAAAATTCATTCTAGGATTAGAAGTTCTCAGTCTGCATATACCAAACAATTCTGGTTACAACTGATATTGCTGGCCCCTCTCTCAGTATCCTATAGTCAATGGCTTCTGACCTATAGCCAAACAACCTGGGCTTCAAAAAGCTGGAATTGTGCAACTGCAGAAAATGAAAACCCAGGCCTTCATTTGTATCTGCCTAAAATCATGTTTCATTTCTGTGGTTGCTTTCGCAGTAGTTCTTTCATGCCTGCTGCCTGGCTGCTAGTGAGGTAGGTCCAGGTGAACATCAATCAGGGGCTCTTTCCTCCCTTCTATATTAGACCTGCAGTGTTGTAACTGTAGCAAGTTATAACTGTAGCTAGCAAGGAGAGTATTTGTAGTGCAGATGCTTCAGAGACATTTTTGTATACCTCCACATTACACAATTTAATAGCAAGAAACAGCAAAGGACAAAGACAAACAACAAAACCCAAAGCTTCATGACAGAAGTTTTACTTGCCAACATTATCCCTGAACAGAAATTATTTTCTTCAACAAAAAATGATTGAAAAAGATTTACCTGTCATTCAGATTTGTCATCTTCTTCTGTAACAAAGCAAACCAGAAATATTTGTGTTTTTTTTTTTTTTTTTTCAGAACCAAATACCATATACGTTTCTTAAAAATAGATATGTCATTTTTCTTTTCTGCTTTTCTTTTTGAGGAATCAGGGAAGAATTTAATTGAGAAAAATAGGAGGGGAAAACACAATATTTCTAAATTATTTTTTAATTTTTTTAAAAGAGTAAAAATATTTTTAAACCTTCAAGCTATTTTCTCTTACACAAAGTAAATATATCTGAATAATGCTTCTTTATTATTCATCATGTTGAAAATATTCTGTATTAAATTTAAAAAATCCATTTTTATATGCCACTTCAGAGTGGGTCAAAATTTTTATTACAAAAGTCTTGGGTTTGAAGATATTTCAGTCAGCTTTTATTAAAAACTTAAAGATGGTTGAAATTTCTTTGAATTTTATGTTTTTCATACATATAAATTCCTTGAAACAAAATCTGTCTGTAGAGAAGATATATTTTCTATACATGTTCTGTGTGCTGTAATCATATCTCATTTAATATATATTTTTTTTCTTTTTCTTATCTAAAAGGAGATTCAAAACTTGGAAAAAAAAAAGTCCCAAAAACATTGACACAAGACTCTTTATCTGTCCCTATTCAAAATGTTATTCTTTCTAAACTCTTAAAATTTTTAACTTCCTTTTGCAACTTCCAAGAAGCTTTTCCAAATCGCCAAAGATTTTTCCTGACGGGGAGAATGCTTCTTGCCCAGTTCTACAGCACACAGTACTGAGGTGATCATGTTTTTGTCTAATCGACAAAGTCAAAGCATTGGAAAGGTAACCAGGTGTTTTCTTGGAAAAAACGCCCAGTGGGAGGTTGCTTATTGTCTTATTCCTGAATATAGATCATACATTGAGGCAGACTTAAGGTGATAGCAGAAAGAAAGAGGAAAGGAGGTATTTCTTTGCAATAACTAAAGAAAATAGTGACTATACTAAGTGTGTCTTTTTAACAACTTTAAGAGGAAAATGTCTTCTGACTGAATGTAGTCAGTCTGTACGCAAGCTCAGGTTGTAGGTCTAAAAGACAGCTAGTGGCCAGGTAGAAATAAATCTAATTTACTTAGTCTACTGTTTCAGAAATTTAAGTTGAATGCGTGTTTTTGATGTGACTTGACACGTATCACTAAGTAGTGCTTATGGATGAGACAGCTTGCCTCTGGACTTGGATGTATATCACCACCAGTGCACTGGATCAATATGGAAAGCACAGCTTGGATATACAGTGTAAATCCCCAGCATGGTGGTAGACAGAAGCTGGCCACTCACTTCTGTTTATCCTCCAGGGACACAAGAGAACAGATTTGTCAGGGTTTGTCTCTTTTATTCCAGTAATAATGAGAGATTAATTGGGAATGTTTACTGTCGAGAGACTAGTTGGGAATGTTTGTTGTTTAGACGTTTTTTTTCTATTACAGCTGCATTCTTCTCCTTGCCTATATTTTTTTTTTATGAATAAACTGCATAATGCAAGGCTGCCTTCTAGCCTGGAGGCCAGCTGAGCATGGCCACTTCCATATGGTTAAACTCCCTTAGCCTCCTGAGCACAGGCTGTAGCTAGCCTGCCTCTCAGGAATACTCCCCAGGCTGGGGTAGTGCCCTAGCTCTGCCCAGGAAACCCTTGGGAGATGTCTGGTCAAGTAGCCAAGATCAAAAGAGTGTCAGGGACTGCCCTGAGATTTTATGTTTTAGAAAAACAATAGTTCCAGGGCATAGATTCATGCCCTAACAGTTGCATAGATACAATCTTGGTACTATTTAGGTCAGTATGGCTCCAAATACATACACATTGTTTATTCACTTTTCTCATTAGGAATGAATGAACTCTACTGCTTTAAGTGGTGTTACTACAGCACAGCATGATGTTTTTACAAGTAGTGTAAAAGCAGCTTAATGTTTGTATGCAGTCATTAACTGTGGTATGTGCAATAATGTTCTGAAAGTAGTGGAAGATTTAAACATGGTAAAATGTTTTAGGGAATCATAGCTACTTTTCTACATGCTTTTCATTACCTATAGTCGTGTTTCGCATTGAATGTTGGCATCAGTTTATCCAGAAATCACTGTTATAGGAAAGCTATTATCTTTTAACCATGCATGCGTTGCCATAAGTTTGTAAAGTACTGGAAAATCTGGCTTAAGAAAGTGAGGGTACAAGCACTTCTTCTCAAAGATGAATTACTAACTTTTACCAGAGAATGCAAATGAAGACAAATATCCTAACTGGCTAGAATATTCAGTATTCTGTGCATCAGAAAAAAATCCTGACAAACCTTTCAGTGTGTCATCTCAGCAATCAAACTCCTTTAATATTTAAAATGCAGACATTCTCAGCTAACTGCAAGTTATGCTTACATAGGATAGTTGGATAAAATTTTCATAAATAATTGTAGGATGGTGGACTAATTGCATAACAAAAACAATGTTACTTTTGGAGGAAATGTACACGATTTTATAATGTTCACAGGTTTTTGTCTCTTGGTAATTAACATCACTGTTGCATCTTTTGCAACATCTACAAGCCATCTCTACTCTTCGTTATTTTTAATTGGTGAGCTTTTGGAAGGTTTTATGATTCTTTCATTGATGGAGGATAGATAGCACAGCTTCAAAAACAGTTAAAATCAGTCCAAGTGTGGGTAAACAAAATTCTTGCCTAGGAGAGACTCCACTTCTCATTGTAATCCTTCAGGACCAGTTTTGTGGTTCATGGGTTGCATACATAAATTACAGTGCTCTCAGGGGAAAGTCACCTAGCAGAGAGATAATACTTTCCTACCAATGGCAAAATAATTGCCTCCAAATGCCGTGACCCCAGGTGTGTGGTAAAAATGGATCTCGGGGAAGGTCATGAGGTCCCAGTGCCTTCTCCGGATGATGCAAGCTGCATTGATTTAATACCTTTAGTGGTTTTAAATTGGGAGAAAGACAAACCTAAATCTTTTATCCATTTCTTCCTCTGAAGGATACTTTTAGGACAGCTCTCAGGAGAGTTTTGAAGTCTGATTTACCTATTGCATAAGTACATATATAACAAAATTGATGGACCCAACCTACAAAAAAAATCACATCTGAATATGACAATAGTCAAATAACAGTTTCATTATTCAGTAGGAGCTGTTTGGCTTGACCAACAAAGAAGTAAAGATTTTTGTAGAAAATGGAAACTTAATGAAGCATACCAGGATTTTGAGATCAGCTGTGGTTTCAAAGTTGGGTTGACATATGAGTCACTTACCTTGCTTTCCTATTGAAATCAATGAGTTCCCTAAAATTCTTTACGCTTGGAAAATCATATGTAATATACAACTCCATAAATATATTTTAAAACAATATGATAGTTACAGATATTGAAAGACCCCTGGTGAAAAATCAAGGAAAGTACTGTATGATTATTTGTCATGTATCTGTAGAGATTTTTTTTTAAAAAAAATTCTTATATATATATTGTACACACTTTTATCAAAACATAAGTTAACTTTATCACTAAGGTATGGGATGTAATGATTAAGAACTGAGTGCCTTCTAAAAAGTTTAACTTCTTTATCAGTGGTATTTAAAAAGGAATAGTTAAATAGTTCCTAAGCTGGCCTGGATCTTCTTTGGTGTGTGGCTCAAGCATGGAGCGTCTTGCCCCTTGAATCCTGCCATAATGCCTCTGGTGCCTCTGCCTTTATGTCTTCCCTCTCTTCAGACTGGTCTGTGGGGATGGTAGCTCTTGGTTGATGAACACAAGTAATGCAGTCCAGAGTAAGAGAAACCCTTACCAAGTAGTTGCGAATGCATAGCGAACTAACAGCCAGTCTCAAATCTCTGGCAGATATGGAATTTACCACAAGTTTGAGATATTTTTAGGTGTCTTTCTTTCAAACATGAGGCCTTTTCATTCAGCCTATTTCTTTGGAAAGGGTCCAGAAATATGATTTAGCACTGCAGATCTCTTTGCAGGCTGCCTCAGTATCAAAACGTTGTAATTCCTGGTGCATTTGTGTCTATTAAATATTTCAGCCTATGTTCTAAAGGTACTTCGAACAGCTGTTAGGCTGAGACATCCAGGGATAAAGATCATGTTTGGTGACAGTGTGATACCAGTGCCAGTGGCTTCCTATAAACTATGAAAAAGAAGCAGTTACCCTGGCCAAAACTGTACCTTCCTCTTGCCTGCTTTCAGCAGGCAGCAGGTCTGACTCTGACTCTCCCAAATGAACCTTGAAGCTGTTACTACAGTAATTGAGACCTCTCTGTTGGCCTGGGGTTCCAACTGTTTGGCACATGCTGTAGCAAAATTGTTCTAGCCTGATTCCATCAGCTGCCACCTCAAAAGAGTGATACTGTCCGCTTATAACTCAAAAGTATGACTCTGTCATACGTACACTTAGTGCAGTATGGTTCTTAAAGGGCATTTTAATCTGCTGGCAGTTTCGTTCCTAGGCCTCTGGGGTCAGGTTGAAAAACTACACTAATGCTGAACTTACTCTGATATTCTGGGCAGCCTTCTGAATTTTAAATAACTACCCTCAGAAGGCCATCCTTTTCAAAAATTATCTCTTAAGATTGCACACTGAATTTTAATCTCAGTTCAGTTAATAGCACACTGATATGCAGGCTGAAATTTATAAAAAATCTCTGAATTTATAAATACCAGCAGTTATTTTAGTTTTCCTGATCGGAGTATCTGGCCTCTAGATTGCTAACTATATAATTTCTGAGTTACTGTAATTGCTAACATTTTCATCTGAATTAACTCTTCGGCATTTTTGGGTTTGTAGTTGACTGCCTATTTAAATATGTGGGATGATTTTGAAACTTATATAGGGAGTGATCCTTTTATAATCTGAAATTGGGCAAGGTGAACGATTATAAATACAAATGTTTTTTTTTCCAAATAATGGCATTCATTAATTCATTTCCTTACATGTATATAAAGAAAAAAACAGGATTACCACCTCTTTGTCTTGAGAAGGATTTATGTAAGTATTTCGTATGTAGTTTATCCGGTATTTGTTTCTTCTCCCCATACTGTACTTGTGTTGTTAGTGATTCTCATCATGCAGTGACTCTCATGCCTCCTCAGCCTGTTTTACAGCTTCTTCTGCTGCTGCTGTTCTTCTATTGCAAAATTGAATCCGATGATCCTTGCTTGTCCACCCCGATCCATTTGGCTCCTCCTCTGGTCTTCTACCATCTACCTCCTCCAGTCTGACCCTGCCCTCACCCTCAGACTCTTTCCAAACTGCAGATTGCAGTGAGCATCCAGCCATGGAATGTGCTTTTGGGCACAAAATAAACCCCACTGATTCCAGGCAAGGACTGCAACCCGTTAGCCATCTGTTCTGTCGTATCGTTAGGGATAAAGGCTACCCAGAGGTAGTTTTTTTTGCAAGACCTAGAGCAAGTGTACATTTCTGGTTTATCTGAACTCTCTCTTGCTTACAGCTGTAGAGGCATGCTGAATCTAACCTTCTCTGTATTGAAATTAAATTTTGAAAAGCTGAAAACAGTTCCCAGCTTACAGCACATGTTACTCAACTTGATTTGACCTGTTCTCCTTTGGGAGGAGGTCTTTTTGAGCCAGAAGGAAAGGAAAGATGAGCTCAATATATTACTTGTTCTACCAGCTGCCACCAAACATATTCATCTCCCATCCAAGGAACTGTGAGACCAGATCCATTCACACTGTGCACCCTGATGAGACAGAGTGACATCTTCCATGATAGGTGATAAGGCTGTGGTTCCAACCTCTTTTTTTTAGTCACATCTAATGAAGAATGCCAAAACAGATGTGTTTCATTGTTGTGCTTTGAGGAGCAGAATGAAATAAAAAGCCTAGGCTGGCAGCTACAGTGAAATCTTGCAATATGCTGCGTACCTAGGCTTTGACAAAAAGAGATTTCTTTGGATTCCCAGATAAGTCACAGTCTTTTCTGAGTGCCCCAGCATGCTCTAGGTAGAAGGTTTAACAACTCTACCTTGTGTTGGAAAAGGCTTATTCACTTCGGCAAGTCCTGCCCTTAGCTAGTTAGGAAAGAGTTTCTAGAATGCTTCTTCGGCTCCTTCTAAAATTGTGTGTCTTATTTTTAGATTGACAGCAAACTGTGCCTGGCAGTGACATCTGCAAGCTATTCTTTCTGGGGCTGAATGGTTGCTTTTGTGCTAGATGTGTGATGCATAATACACCAGTTCTGCTCTTTGAGTAGAAGGGCAGGGTTTGCTTCAGAGGGTTTATTTTATCCTTGTCATGGTCTAAAATCATTGGCTGCTTGGGAACTGGGTGACTTTTTTTGGTTGTTAGTTGAGGTAGATAATGGTTCTGATTCTCCACAGGCATCTTTTTGTACAAATATGCTCCAAATAATGCAAATAATAAAGTAATGATAAATGCTTTATGTTATCTACAAAACCAAAGGTAAAAAAAAAAGATTATACAACTGCGCACATAATACATTATTTCAGTATACAGGTTTTTCAGTTCATAACTATAAGCATGTAGTTATGTAGAAGATGTAAAAGTATATCAAGGAATTGTTGTGTCTTTTGATGTTTAGATAACTCTTTCAGGAGTTCTGGTTGGAGTCCTTATGAGGACAGAGTCCTCCTGTCCAACTATTCTGCTTGATAAGTTGTCCGTTTTCTCATTTGGGGGTATCTTTGCTCCAAAACGAAAAAAAAAAAAAATGTATCAAAATGGTATTTCTATGCATTTTCCTTCCTCTTGGGAAATATACATAGATTTGCCCCTCTTTTTTTGTGAACTGCAGTTGTGATTGTTATCCAACAGTTTCAAGTTTTGAATAATGAAATACTGTATTACTTGTTTTCATGATGCTAAGTGTTCCATCTCAGTTCTTCACTTGTACAAAGAATGACTTATACTTTTTTATCCTTTCTTTTCTCCCAGAGTTTGACACAGTGTTTCAATGTCACAGGAAGAAGATAAAATTTACATCTATGCAAAAATAATCTACTTTATCATATATCATTCTCAGTAGCATCACACTTTCACCTTTTTGAAAGTTACATGATGAATTAGTAAATTAGTGTTTGCTCCAATCATAATAGGAAATGGTGAATTCTTAACATGCTGATGTCTTCCGTGTAATCGAAATTTGCAAATAATCATGAGATTATACCACTATTTGGTTAATAAATATTATCAACTGAGTTCATTTATGTGGAGGTCTTGGGCTTTCTGCAGAATGATTTTTCATTGCCACTCTAAAGATTTCATTGTAAATCTAACAGATCCTGACTACCTTTTTTAACTAGCTCAAGTTCTCTCAAACTCTATATAAAATGTCACTGGGTATAAAGTGTACAGCTCTTGCACATGTAAGGAGGCATGGAGAATGCCTGCTGACATGAGTGCTGCTTATGAAGAGTTATGACTATTTGGAGCCTTGTGGTTCCTTCCCTAGCTGAGAATATATGAATGACAGATGATCTAGATGTATTCCATGTGTAACTTGTTCCTGAATGACTATATATCTCTCCTGGGCTAGAAAGATACAGCACTGTCTCAGGGAGACATAGCCCCGAACACCTACCTACTTCCTATGTGGCAGCTTTGTAGTAAAAAGTGACCTTGCAGTTAACAAATACTTAACAAACACTTATTAACAAAGTCGTTAATAGCACCACTTGGTGACACCTGCCATGAAAGTATCACAATCAGGGTGGTTCTGCCTACCTTAGTTAAGTTTAATAGCTATAAGGTATCAACACTCAGTTTTGAAGGGGTTATGAGTTTCTGAAAATGTCTCTGAACTGAAATTTCCAAGCTGGGCCTACTGCTGGAGGTACCTGGAAGGTTCAAGAAAAATGGTCTTTCTTTTTACCTCTAAGGAAAACTCCACAATCATGTTAGTCACTAAAACGTAAAAGACTTGGATTTTTTTAATGCCTGGGGAAAGTGAAACATCCAGGGCTGGAAAACTGAAAAAGTTAAATCCAAAACCATTGTCCAAATAAATCCTTCTTAAATTGCATTTGGTCATTCGAGTGGCATTTGACTGAGCTCCAGTTCTTCAAAAAGCATATATTACAAGGCTTTTTTCTAAACTTATAAATAAATGTAGCTCTCTCTCTATTTTTGTAACTATTTGAAATATACTATTTGAAACAGAACTAGAGGGAATGGGGCAAAGCTGGAAGTGGGCAGATTCAGGCTGGATGTGAGGAAGAAGTTCTTCACCATGAGAGTGGTGAGACCCTGGAATGGGTTGCCCAGGGTGGTGGTTGAGGCCTCATCCCTGGGGGTCTTTAAGGCCAGGCTGGATGAGGCTCTGGGCAGCCTGATCTAGTGGGAGGTGTCCCTGCTCATGGCAGAGGGGTTGGAACTGGGTGATCCTTGTGGTCCCTTCCGACCCTGACAGATTCTGATCTGTTTTGGCAGAGGACTTTGGAGCCCTGGTGGCTCGGTGGTTGGACTTGATGATCTTGGAGGTCCCTTCCAACCTAAATGATTCTATGATTCAAAGGAATGAGAGTGGTTTCCTGTCCTCTGTATTTGGCATGAAGTGCTGTCCTAATGCATATTTTCAGCTTTTCATTGGAGAAGAATGCTATCCTGTGGCTTGCTTACAGAAGGAAGAGTCTGTATCTGAGATAGACAGTCAAATGATATTGTGTAGTACACAATCAGCATATTTCAAAAGGAAATTTTTTTTTTCTTACTTACTTGTCATATTTTCCTTTAAAACGTCACCAAATAGCCTTGAAAAAATTCTTACTAAAAGTCCATCTAATGAGAGAGAATTAAAGATGTCATTGTGCAAAAATGTAAACTTAGTAAAAATACCTCCCAATTTTCTGTGCCCGTATTTTGAAAAAGGTCAGATTAAATTATCCTATTGTTTCCTCCTGACCTTAGAATCTGTGTCAGCACATTTTATTTTTTATTGGAACATGGCACTGGCATTTCTCTGATGCTTCTCTGTAGGTGCTGTCTTTTATTTTTAAATAAAAGCAGAAAATCTGAGGGGGAAAAAAAGTGTAAGTCTCTAGCTGTGACCATGACAAAGAAGCCTAAAAAAAAAAATAAAATAAAAAGAGTTAAGATTTTGTCTTTTTTTTCTGAAAGAGTGATTGGCACTTGGATTTTACTACTTGACATAGTCTAATTTTAGGTGTGAATAGTCATATTGCAAAGCTCTTTGTATCTGCACTGGGCCTGAATTTGCCTTTGTGGTGTGCTGGAATTCTGTCTCTGTTTCTAACTGCCTGAACACTCTGCTACAAAACTAAGCCGTCCTACATTTTTTTCCAGTTAATTGAGGAAGAATTTCTGTGCTACAAGAGACTTCTGAAGAAATATGACATAAAGACAATTTAAATAAGGAGAGATTCCAAAAATAATCAGTATCTCATCACTCAATTTTCCTTGTGATAGAAATTCATAAAATCATGGCATGGCTTTCACTATCATCTCTGAATTGCTTTCATACCCAGGATATTTCCCTAGTAAACTCACTGAATTTTCCAAAACAAATCTATGGCTAAATAGTGTATGAGCTAAGGAATTACTCATAAAAAAAGTAACCAGTCTTCTTCATTGCATTCATTTTAGATAAATAGGTAAGGAATTAATTAATAAAATACGTTCAAAAAATGATTGCAGAAACCCTTCCAGCTGATTTCTCTGCCATATTCCAAGACTTCTTTTTCTTATCAGGTGGGTTTTTTTTTCAGAAGCTTTGTATTTTAATTTAATTAATCTCCAGATTACCAAGTTCTATTGCAATGTTTAGTGCAGTATCAGAACAGGGGAAAAGGTGAGGCTCTCTCCAGTCTGCACCTGTGCAAGATGCTCTTCACTGTTAGCTCTACAAAAATAGCTGTTCTTCATTTCAATTGATCATATATTCATAAAATTGTCACATCTGTGTTTTTCATAGAAGCATATCCATGGGCTCTGCCAGTGTGAACATCCTCACATGAGATTAAATGCTTAGCTGCATATTTCAGTCTTTTCTTTACATATATAAACCAATTCATGCACAGGCATATATTATATTTTGACATGGATTGAGTTTTGGAAATGTGTTCATCTACTGCTACTTTAATATTGAATACTACTTTTAAATATTATATCTAAGTATTTCCAGTGTATAAGTGGAAATGATGTTTTTTAGCATTTTCTATCATTAAAAGTCGTTACTTTGTACATTCCTTTGGAACACACCTTTGAGCAAATTAGGTTTTCATCTAGCTGAGATACTGAATTTATTTTCCCCTCTTTTATATATCTGTGCATTTTCATTTTTTTGAAATGTGCTATTCCAAATAATTTGTAAAGAGATATAAAATACCTATTTGAAAGTGTTCATATATTCAGTAAAAAAGAACAGTACTCCACTATTAGGAGGGAGATGTCTATAGTAGAAATGGTCAACAGCTCCTGTAGTTTTTTAATATGATTGAAACCAATGGCTTCTCTCTGGTAAAACAGACACTATTTCATAAAACTCAGTTATCTCTTAGCTCACACACCTGCCAGCTGAATATGTGACCAGTGACTAGAACAAATGAATTTTATTGGACATTATGCCATAATTAGACCAAGTTATAATGATTTCCAAAGTAGGGAACCTGATTTTCAGGATATTCTGTCACAACATGAACTTTAAAAAATATTTTAAAGAAAAATGTGCGGAGAAAAAAAGTTTACCATAGTTAGCCTAAGGACTCTTCGGGTATTTCTGCATCTAACATAAGAGAACTAACTGTTTACCTTTTTTATTAGAGTATTCAACAGTATTTGCTTGTTATGGGGGTATGGGGGCTGGGGGGTTGGGAGGGGTGGTGGTGTAAAAAAAAAAATCCTGCATATCCACTTCCTAGCATAGTAAGAGGCATTTGCTATTGCTAAACATAGACCCTTTGCCTGACTTTTGGAGGACATTGAGACCTGAAGATTTAATCTCTCATATAAAGAGTTAATTACAGCTTCTGCAGCATCAGTAGCAGTAATTCCATGTATAGGTAAAGGTGAAGTCTAGGGCAAGATGTATAGGCTCCTTCATAACTTTTTGGAAGAACCTGATCCCATATTAAGGTTTTAAATTTAACTACATAAATAAATGAAGTGTGTGTGTGTGGTATAACTCCAATATAATACTCATAATTCAGAAGTGTGTCCTGTGTCAGCACAGAAATGATTGTGATTCAGGGAGGAAGACTTGTGGTGGACATCCCCTCTGTGACTTAAAACACCTGTAGTAAAGAGAAGGGTGGAAACGTTCTGAGGATATCATGAGGATCTGGGTGGGTGGTAACTCAAAGGAAAAGGCAGTGAGTCTTTTGCATCAAAATTGGCTTGTGTGGCTAGCTGTACCTGTAGGTACTAACTGACTAAATAAACACTTCCAAGAGTGATTTGAGGCTGGGTTAAAAGAGAGGCATAGGAACAGAAATCAGGTTTGCAATCTGCTAGTGATAGCTGAATAATTTTCACTACTTTCTCGGGAGAACATGGCATGACAAGGAAGGAGTTTTAAAGTATAAACAACCAGTATTCCCAGCTCAAGACCACAATATCCCCCACACCAGTAATTCCAACTGCCTTTGATGACAGGCCTCTCTCTGCCCACTGCACCTGGTGTCTGTGATCTCAGCTAGGTCCCACCTTGGGTGAGAACATGGGAAGACAGCAGGCTCTTTGAACTGTCGGCTCTCCTGTATGTGAACTTGTGTGACATGAGCTGCACTCCCAGCATGACTGCAGCATAGACAGCCCTGTGAGATTCCCAGGTAGGAAAATTTTCAACAGCTGCCTTAGTAGCTAATTAGTCCTACCCATGCTTTGATATGTGGTTCAGTCTCTACATGATGAAAAGTCCTATTTGCATATTTGCCACCTGTAGCCTGTTTTTCTATCAGCCTAAGCTTTCTGAAAGTGTAATATAATGCCAGGCTTTCCCAATAATATCATGTTTGAACTGGTACTATTTTGAAGAACTCGGATTTTATACTATTAAGACCCAAACCAGATGTCTCCCAACTTTTTATTTTTTAACTGTATCAAGTTTTCACCTTGCTTTTCCTGGATTCTTCTTGCCTGGGAGGAATTCAGAGTAGTCCAGTGCAATAGAAGAAAAAATTAAAGCAGATCAGCCTGATGGAAGTGACTTTTTCTTTCTGTTGACATTGAGTATCAAGAGAAGATATTCTGTGTGTCTTTGTTCTTTGTTTAAAAAAAAAAAAAAGAAAAAAAAGGGAAATAAAAATCCTAGGCAAGCTACTATGTTTCTTGTTCTCTTGATGTCATTTATACAAGGTTGTTACTCTGAGGTCTTAAACTCAGAAAATGGCTGTGATGGCCAGAGGTCCAGCTGAGTCCTTGCTTGCTTTGCAAAACTTTGGACTTTAATTTCTTTTACATATTTATAACTTTTCTACAATTGTACACAAGTGGCTGGGATTCATGCTAAATCTTGGCTGTAAATAGGTTTGCATAGTAAGTTGGTACTTGAGTTTGTGAAGGAAAAAAGAAGGAAGAGGAAAAGACAGGACTGTGTTAAAGTACTCTAAAATGGTCCAAAATCAAATCATCCCTACAATGGGGGTGTTTTTCGTAGTCAGCTACACACTGTGGCATTCCCAAGTGACAACAGGCTGCCATCTACCACACAAGCTTATACCTGTCATGCATTTAAAAAAAAAAAAAAAAAAAAAAAGCATAAAATATGCTTTCTTTCCTTTGCTGGTCTTCTTCACCCACTGTAATCATTACTGCACTTTCTTGCTTCCTGCACTGAGTGCAAACAGTGGTGATAGTTATATCACTGGGAAGGAATGAAATCCCTGCTTGTTCCTACAGATGAATGCTGGATCTCTTCAGCATTCCTTCAGCATGTTCCTTCACAGTTCATAGTGTCATATGTCACCACCCCTAAGACCGACTGCAACCTGAAAAGTGACTGTCACCATTATGTTGTTGACATACTCACTTTTTCTGGCATGGAAAGTGTATACTAGCTGCATCTAAACTAGAAGACTTGGTAATTTTTCCAGCTCTGAATTCAGAAGTGAAAAATCTTCTCCTGGCCAAATAATGAGAACAGATGTGAATGCAGAGCAGCACCTAGCCCTACACCACAGAATAACTCATCTTTTTAACCACCATCAGCACATTTGCAATCGACTAGACACCACAAACTCATCCTATGGGTCTGCAGAGGGCCAGAATAGTTGATTTCCATATAATTATTAACATCTTCTTCCTGGATTGGAGTGGCCTTGTTTGGTTGTCTGTCCTAGGAAATCGTCAAAATCTCTCTTTTCTTTATCTGTGGAGTCCTTGCCAGATATTCCACACCTGTAAGATGACAATGTGGTGGGACACGTGTGGTTTTGGACCACAGAAGCCTGGAAGCAGGTTTGTCCAACACACATTCAGACAGTACTGATTCTAATTCTCTCTGGACTGAAGGGTGGGTGCACTCAGGGGATAGGGGAGATCCCTGCCTCAGTGCCAGTGATGTGGGTCAACAGAGAAAGACAAGGAAGCTAATTAGCTAGAGAATCCCTGAGATGTTCCAAGTTTCTGTTTGAGTTTGTTACACATGAATGACTAATTTTTTAGAAACTAGTTTTGCACTTTTATAATGTGTATGGTAGAACATTGTTCCCCAAGAAACCCATTGGTTGTCTTTAAATATCTAAACATATTTTTGAATAATTTCATTTGTCTACAGATCCTCTTAGACAGAGGTAGAAAGGGGTTTTTAAACATTAAGTATTAATTTTGTAATTCATATAGAAATTTTTATAATCATGTAAATGTACATTCTAATTAACAGTGTAGAAATCAAATTATTCTGTTCATCCATGACATACTATTAAATTTGATATTTTAACCATGATGTACTATAATTAGATTAAATATAATTAGATCAAAATACTGTCCTGAACATTTGGTATAAAAGGAAAAATATATGGCTGCTTACATATGCACCAGTATTATAAATTTATTACCAAAGAACATAAGTGAGTGTATTCTAGTCTGGTTTAACAGTCCTGTTCAGAACATGGCAGGAGTAATTTAAAAGGAGTTCTCTATCAGTTTTATTCACATTATACATAATGAAACTGTCAAATTGAATCATTAGTGTACTAATTTTGGCTCTCTTAATAATGCTTTTTGTATTGTGTAATCTTACACAATCTTACAATGATGGGGGATGTATATAATTGTTGGTTGCACTAACAGCTTGTCTGTATAAAAAGAGATTTCAGAAATAGCCACTGCTTTCAATTGTGCAGTTTGAGAAACCTTATTTAGACATCCAAACCCAGAAGAAACCCAAATCAGGGATCTTGATGTCAAACCAGTATCTTGCCTTTTAACCAAGCTGTAAGCAAGTAAGCAGCCACCGTGAGAGTGGTCAGACACTGGAACAGGTTTCACAGGGAAGTTGTGGGTGCTCAGTCACTAGATGTGTTCAAGATCAGGTTGGATGGGGCCTTTTACAAACTGGTCTAGTGGGAGGTGTCCCTGCCTGTTGCAGGGGGTTTGGAACTGGATGATCTTTAAGGTCCCTTCTAACCTAAACCATTCTATGGTTCTATAACAAATGGCAAACACTTAAAAATACTAGGAAGATTTTGAAATCAGGAGCTCAAATGTTAGGAAATGTCACAATTGGGACACTACTTTCAGCCCTTTTACATGGACGCATTATGACCCAGACTTCAATTGCATGAATGCACAGTACTTCTTCTGAAGGAATCTTGACTCATTTGGTATGATGATTAGAATGGGCTCTCTAATGAGGAACATTTCAATTTATTTTTTTTCTTTTTAAGGTTTACTGAATGAACCTATGCCTCATTCACCTCATGGTGTCAATGCCTTATTCTGAAGACAGAAATCCTGATTTTCTCAATGGCTTTTTCCATTGTTCACTGCTGTAGTTTGCAAAGTTACTAATGTAATTACTAATTTTCATAAATCCTCAAGAGGAAACAGGTTATCATGAGCGTTTTTTTCATAGTTCTGAACTGAAGCTTAACTGAATGTTAGGATATGAATTCATTTTTGCTGTTCAGCTTGAAATTCTGCAATATAGACACGCAGAGCTCAAAGTGAAGAAGAAAGGAAGAGATGGAGAAGATGGCTGGATTCTTTTATATAAAAAGCTATAAATCTCCTGAAGGGACATACTAGTGTTCAGATTTTCAGTTCCAGGAGACAACTTACTCAAGCAAATTTCTCATCTGTAAAACCAAAACCAAAGAACTGATTTTTGTTTCCTAAAAAAAAAAAAAAAAACCAAAAAAACCAAAAAAAAACCAACCAACCAACCAACCAAATGAAAATAGATTTGAGAGCTCTACTTACTGAAATAAAAAATTCTGATAGTCTCTGTGTATTGGGAGAATGCAATGGTACTTCTCTAATCCATGAAGCAGTAACCACTCAGAAAATGTGCAAGAGTAGATAGGACTGTGTCTGGGCAATGTGTTACACTACTAAAATGGTAGTCAATTTTTTTGAAATATAGATTGACTCATTTATTTAGTTATTTTCTTTACTGAAGTCCATAAAAGTCCTAACCAAGAACAGATCTAGAGTTTGATCTAAGATCTATATTGAAGATCTACTATTCTTTCAAAATACTTGGAATTTAAATGCTATCAGTTTTTTTCTGTGTATTTCAAAGATGCGTTTCATCAATATGCTGGGTATATGTAATATGTTTTCACTATTTATTTTTAATTTTCTTGTTTCCATATATGCCTTATCAGAAATAGCTGCTACATAGGCCTTTTCTCCTGCTAGATGTTCTTAGATTGAAAGGAGTTTTTTGTATTAATTACATTATTAATTTCAATTTACTAAGCTGTGATGCAGTTAAAGACTAGGGGAAAAAACAACAACAACAAAAAAAAACCCCACACACAAAAAAAAACCAAAACAAACCAAAACAAACCAAAAAACAACAACAAACAAACAAAACCCCAAGAAAACAACCAAACAATCCCAGATCTTTTAAGGAGTTGTTTCTACTGATGGATGCATCTTTGGGGGTGCTGGTTGGTTGGTTGTGTTTCCTGTCATAAGGAACTAATGGAACAATGCCCTTCTCTGACACTGATTTGTATTCATATGGACATTATTCTGCAAGGTCCTCTACCTCTCATGTCATAGGAAAGATATGCTATGGTACGTTTTACAAGAGCAAGGATGTTAAACTCTGGTGTCCTGGCTGTGTTCCAGGTTGATTAATTATTATTCTGCATAGTTTCCTTAAAATTGCAAATGAAAAGATTGTTCTTTATTTAAACTGATAGCAAATATAGTAGCACATGTATGTTGCTCTTCAGAAAAGGCTGCATTTCTTATTGCGGTTCAATTTTATGAAGCCTTTACAACTTTGAGGAAAAATTATTGTAGAAATGTTAGTATGCCAGAAGAAACTAAGGCTGGCTATTCAGAGCAATGCTTACCTGTTGCAGGATATCAGGTCTTTAATGGTAAATTCAACTTCATGTAGAAGACCAAGATTCAAATGAGACCTGTGTAGTGCATATGGTACTGTAACCTAGCAATCTTATCACATAAAGATGAACCAAGATGGATCTGAAGATTCCTGTGACCTTACTGACCCCTGTGAGGACAGGAGCAATCAGAGTCCTTGAGCACAGATGTGCCCAGGGTACTTAAGTGGCACTCTCGACTTAGAGGGTGATGGGGTGTTGCACACACTTTCTTCTCTATTGAACAGCACAGCTGGCCTGTGCAGATCAGAGAGAGCATCTGCTGCTCCCTCTGAAATGCTGCTGCTGCTGCTGCAGTCCCCTTATCACAAGCTCTGCATTCTGCTTGATTCCCACACCTGCCACTTGGATAATGTAACTGAGAATTACTCCAGCGCAATACAGAAACTCCATGATGATGTAACAGCAAAGTCAACTTTTTAAAATCCAGCCATATTGTTGTATAAATAGAACTAGAACTAAAAATATGGTAGTGCAGATGTGTTTCATCTTGTGTTTTAGAAAACAGCAGAGGATAAGTATGCCCTTGGTGAACAAGTTCTCTCTCTCCCACTCTTTTTTATCTTACAAAATCCCAAAATCTTATAAAATACTTAGTAATCCAGCTGTAAGAGGTGCTGAAGATCAGTATCTTTATATTCAAAGTTGTCTCTTCCTGTGGTATGAGTAGGAAGAAGGAATTTGTGAAAGGACCCAGGGGTCTTTAGGCAAAGAAGTGATGGATTCACGTGGGTTTGGTTCTTGTGATGCGGTTTTGAGAAAAGATGCTTCTAATATGTCTCAAGACTGTAACTTGCCAACTAGGCCAGCCTGTGGGCATACCTCATATTTCTGAATTACACAGTCGTTCAAATCAAGATTACTAGGGACAACTTGAAAACAGAGGCCAAGGCTTGGCTGCTTTCAAGTTCTGAAAGGACTTTGGCTGGAAGCTTTCAGATTGTCTCTGTAGGAGATTCGGTTCCTCCATCCTGTCTTGCTGCCATGCTTTATTCAGACCAGATTGCTATAGCCTTCCTAGTCATTCTGGAGTCAGAAGCATCAATTACCACTGAGAGATCTGAAAACTATTCCTGGCGACTTGGGCTGCTCTCCCATGGACACCTGAACTGTCAGAGTTACCAATATATTTATTTCATCGGAGTCAGTCTCAAACTGGCAAGGGCTAGTGTTAAATCAGCATCACATAATCCTGGGGAATCTCAGTGCCTTGCCTGCTTTTGCACAGACAATTAGGTGGCTCAATCCTCATCTGTTGTCCCCCCTGGACAGAGCACTCTGAGGAGACAGTTATTTGAGGACACAATCTCACTGGGAGAAAGGGTTTGAAGACAGAAACTTGTTATAAAAAAAAACATTTAGGTAAGAAAGGTAGGAGGCTATTATGTGGCCAGGGCAACACCATGAGCTAAGTGCTTCTCTTTTTGGAGAATTCAATCAATCAGGAAATAAAATCGCTTGGGTAAAATAACACTTGTCTGGCCTGGTAGGGTTTTTTTTTGGCCAAAAGGTAAACAGATGTAAACACCTGATGGCTGGAGAAAAAATAGAGGGCCTGATGCTACATCATGCTACAGCCAACTCCAGTCCTAGCCTCTAGCGAGACAGGATTGTTGGTAGGGTTAGTGGGGTAAGAAGAGACCTCTGCTCCTATGCACAATCTCCCCAAATTCTCATGACATGTACATTTAGAGTGTTTTATTATCATTATGATCCCTGATGATCTTGTGCCGTTTTTAAGTATCAGGGTTTTGAGATGCTCAGGTGCATTACAAATCATTATTACTTGTTGGTTGTAGCTCAGATTCAGAAAAAACAAAAAAAAGTATGTCATCCTTTGGAAGGATCATTCATTCTGTGCAAGCGTATTCCTCCAACGTAGACATTAAGAATCTTGCGTCCTGATATTGTTACAAAGTCTCTTGAAAACTCCGGCCTCTCAGCCGGAACAGTTCCTGTGAAGGATCTGGTCCAGATCAGTGGAGGCTGTTTAGAGCCCTCCTGCAGACAGCTGTGCACAGGGACGCTTGGACACATAGCAGTGTGGTGCCTGCATAGGGGCCTCGCGTTCAGGTCACAGAGCCTGTATGACTGACACAAGAAATAATTTACCAGAACAGGACTCTGCCACCAGAATCTGACTCTGGCAGAGTCCCTGGTGGGTCTGAAGCCAGCTGCACAATTTAGGGATGCCTGTCACAAGGTATAACATTCAAAAGGACTGGTTCCAGTGCTCTGACCCACCTCACTCCTCTACTGTCTGTGTAGGAAAGAATATAATGATCTAGGTCATATGTTACCATCATGTATAGGAAATGAGCTGTGATGGTTAGATCTTTCTTTTATTACCCAGTATCTGACCCTGTTTAACGTTTTGAACATTTTTCCTTTCAGTTTTAATTCTTCACGCTTGATATAGAGGTTGTGGTAGGTGAATGACAAGTGCTATGGGTCAGGCTATTTTTCAGACCAGAACAGGAAAGGCTTGACAATCACTATTTTTAGGTGGCACAACTATTAGTTTATCACACCGTAGCACCAATTAATTTCAAATAGCCTTTTTAAAGTTTACATTAACAGAAGTATTTGTAAATAAACACTGAAGAAGAGTATCACTCTCTAGAACTTTTATGGACGAATGTCACTGTTGTGCCGTCCATTACCAATGACCCAGTTTCTAAAGTCCCTGTAGGTATATGACTGTTCATTACAAAAATATGGATATATTCATTAAGATGAGGCAAATGGTCTTAAACCAGCAGATTTTCATACCATCAGTCATTACATGAAACCACCTTGTTATCATAAAGAAGGCGCTACAGGCTAGTGCCGTACAAGGGTGTAAAAACCAAAGAAATGTCTATAGATTTAAAAGTTTTGCAAAAAAATATTCACTTTCTTCTTTGAATGATGCTAACTGTATGAATTTTAAAAGTTTCTTTTAATGATAACCATGGTCATTGTATTACATTATGTATTCAGTAACAGTAGCAGAATATTGTGTATTAGTCTGAATAACTGAAAGCTGGAAGAGTCATTTATGCAATCCACAAATGCATTATGAAAGTACTTAATCTGAAGCAAACACAATTGTATATGCTTTTATTATGTACTCTCTGGGATTTAGCTATGACAGAGTATCTTACGGAGTGTTCTAATACATTAGACAAAATTGAATATATTGCTTAAGTTCATCCTAATTTAAAGTGGTTAAGTCTTAGGGTTTTTTTAAGAAAACTCTTCCCAATGAATGCAGAAACTGTCATGAAATGGTACACCACACTACTGCTTCCTTTAGGCTTTCGGAATGGCAATTGTTTTTTCTTCCTGTGAGTTTGCTTAATGATGTTATTCATAGAGAGATAATTTGTCGCAGTGTGAGACTGCCTGCTCCAGAGGAACTCAGCAGGGGCTGGGGGCTGCTGCCTCACTCAGGTCACTCTGCTGTGAGGCAACAGCTCGTGTGCCTATAGGAACTTGCTAACATTCATAGAATTCACCTGAAAGAAATATCACCCCTCTGTTCCTTCTTTTTATTGTTGTTGTTTTTGTTTGCTTCGATACTGTGTAGCATCTCAAAAATCTCAAAAGAAAGAGGAAGTAAACTTCTATGCATGGATGTCTCCACTGAGATATGGAGTTTATGAGTGGAGAGAGTGCATTCTGTTCTTTCTGAATGGATAAAGTAGGGTTTTTGAAAATTTAATCTATATCTGCCTACAGATGACCAAAATATTAAGGAATAGGATACTTTTGTGACCAAGGTGCCACAAAAAGTCAAAAGTGATTATGTTCATTATTGAACTAAGGAAGTCTGTAGTTTTTCCACTAAATTAAGCAAACAAGCAAAAAAAATAAATAAAAAGTCTTCAGTATCTTTTGACATATCTTTTCAATGCCTGCCTTGCATATCTAGAGGCAGTGACCGCATGTATGTGACTCCTACATGATGCTGACATAAATGTTACTTGGAGGTGTCATGTCCAAATACATGTCTTTGGCACATCTGCATTTTCACTTAATTTCTCAGATTTCTCTGATTGGTAACTCTTGGAGCATTATTTTTTGTGCTCATTATTAAAAATGATGGGAATTATCAACTTGCTTTCACTGTGTTTTATCAGCCACAGATATCAGAAGATTATTAAGGGATTAGATGTTTCCTTCACCATTATAGAATACATTGTACTTGGCTTAGTGATTCGTCTTATAAGGTGGACATTGTGTAATATGTTCACTGAGTATTTCCTAATTACTTTGGAGAGCCCACAAACATAATACTTTATTAGAAGGAGCTGCAATAAGGTGTGAAATGGAAAACTGAAGAGCCAAGTTGGGAAAACCAAAAATGTCTCTCAATCTCCTCTGCCTTGCACAGCACATTGGAATTTAGCATGTCCATAATCCTCCTTCTTCCTCCGTCTTTTTAATTAGCACCCCTTTGTACCTTCTGAAATCTTCAGCAACAAGATGTTGAAGTGCACAGAAGTGCACAACAGCCTTAGCAACAGGTTATAAATGTTTTCTTTTTTTAATTATACTTAACATCGTGTGCCTTTTTATTTCCTAAAGGCCAAAAAGATGCTAATTTCAGTGGGAATGGACTAAACATTCATAGAGAGAGAAGGAGGTGAACTGAATCACGGATAGTTTTTTGAAAGCCAGGAATCAGGTGGCATGCTGGCTCTATGGCTTTGCTTGCATTAGTGTTGCTCTGTTAAGATGAATGGGAGATGTTTGGCTTCAGTGACTTTGAAAATGAGGTTATATAAGGTCTGCAGGGATTCTTGCTTTCTTTCATGCCCACCTCTCTGGTGCCATGCAGAAGCCATATGTGTCAAAGAGATTATAGTTTTCTGCCTCCTAATGCTTTGTGTCTTCCATCCTTTCTTATTTTGAAATCTGGAGTTCACCCATTGTCTTGGAGTGCATTCTTCACACACACCTCACAGTGTTGTTCACACAGCTAAAGTTAGACGGAAACATATACTTCTTATGGGAAGAGGAGGAGTGTGAATTATAACTTGTGTTGTTCAGCACTGAAGTAGTCGATAGTTTTATCCAGTGTAACACAATTTTTTCATAGAGTTCCAGAAAGCCATGGGGTTTTTTTCTTCCCTTTCTGTGTGAAAAAAAGTGGCAAATTAGTTCCTTTTCTAGCACTTTATTTTCTTTTATTGGTTTATTTGAGATAATTTCTGCAAGAACTGATAATTTAGACTCATTTCCATTTGATGCTTAAAATTGATTATTACTTTTTCACAATTACCAAAAAATAATGGAAATTTCATAGTGAATCTTCAGGCTCATTACAGATCATGGGCATATGGATGGATGGATACATTTATTACTTCTGGAATCTGAAATTCTTATAGAAATTATTTAGATCTGGTTGTATGCAATTCAATTTAACAGTGATAGTCTAATAAAGAAGTCACAATAAATAAAGAAAACACTTGAAGAATTAAAAGCAAGTCTTATCTTAATTCTGTTAGTTGCGTAGAACAATTTAGGTAATATGGAGTGCGCTGAATTTACCTTCTTTTTCTTCCCTAGCAGGATTCCTTACTTAAGTTCCAGTCAATTACATATATGTAATTCCATTGCAGGCTTAATCTGAAGACAGTGGGGTGGCCCAGCATTATCTTGGGGTTTAATTTTGCCTTCAGAATAGTACTCTTGATGTGTGAAAAGGAAATAGCACAGCTTGGCTTTCAGAAGCCAGGGTGAGTTTGTTTGGCTGATGCTTAAGAACAATAAAAACTGAAGCCTTTGTAAACTGGTTGCAGATGATGTGTAAGTCCCTAGAAAACTAAAATTTAAATTATTCAGTTTTAAGATGTAAACCTAGTTTAACTTGTAGGTGCTGCAGAGTTTGTGTTACAAAGTGATTCTAAAGTACTTATTTACATGCCTTAAGATAAAAAGTTTATGGTTGCAAAAAGCTAGGTGATATTACACAAAGAAAGATGCACCAAGTATTACATTGTTCCTCACTGAACTCAGCGGTAAGATTGTGACTGAGACTTGGATCCACAATGAATAATTTGTGACAGGCTTTTTTCTAACAACAGATGAATTAGTTTTCCTAAGAAAATTAACACTCCTTAAATTAAAGCTGGAGTTCCTCTCTGCTGTCGTTGGAACAGCATATTTTATATCCGCTTAAATAAAGCCCTTAGCTGAGAGGACATTGTAGTTGATATTTATGATAGGTGTGATTTTATTAGACCTTCATATAGCCTCTTAAAAATATAAACAAACAAAAAGGTTTTTTTTTTCTGAAAACAAAATGCCCAACTGCTTGCATTGTCATCAGTCTTCTGAAGAAACATGTTGTTTAACTACATGATGGTCATTAAGATGTGTAAATATGCTAAATAAAATATGCCAAAGTTAATTAACCACTTGATATCCCTCTAAAGACTTAACAGTAGATGTGTCCTGTGGAAACTCTAAGCCAAGACAGAAAAAGTGTGTGCCCTCCTCAAACTGCTGGTTTGTAAAGCACTTCACTATTGATGACTTCATGTTCTGCCCCTAAATCATGAGTCTTGTGTACTGACTGACCTCTCCTTTCTATTTCAGGGACTCTTGTAGTCCGCTCATCAATGTTTGTTTGTTTGTTTTGTTTCTCTGTAGGCAATGATTGCACTCTGCTTCTCTTTCCTTCCCATCCCAGGACTCTTTTCATTTGATGTGATTCCCTATACATTCTTTCCCCCTTTTTCTTGCCAGACCCTCTTTTCCTATACTATTATTCTAAGTTTCCTTTTGCTCAGTGTGCCTCTGTTCTCTTGCTTTCCTCCCGACATCCAGCCATGCTGGGTCCCCTGTTTTTTCTCAGTTTCATGGAAGGTGCAGTGAGTTGTTGGGAAGGGCCATTTTTCTTTTCCTATATTGGTTTATTTGAGGGCATTTCTGCAACAATTGATAATTTAGACTAATTTTAACTTGGTGCTTAAAACTGATTGTTAATTTCTCTTTATCATAACAATTATCCAAATTAATGGATATTTCACAATGAACCTTCAGGCTCATTATAGATAGATATATGTACTTATTTATGTAAGACACAGATATATGTACCATATGCTACTTATGGAAAATGAAATTCCTGTAGAAATTATTTCCATGTGGTTGTATACAATGCCTCTATTTCAATGTGTTTGTATAGGACCTCTCTACCCGTGCCTAAATATTCTTTGCTCTCCTGTGGCTCTGGCAACTTCTCCATCTCTCCTCTTATTTGTAATCTTATCTTCCTCTCTGAGCGATATGTCATTTAGCCCATCATTCTATAAAAAAACTATTGGGAAGATAATTGGAACCAAGGTGGGAGCCTTGTTTTGCTGTAAGGTATTAATTTATGTTATCAGCCCTATTCTTTGAGCTGCAGATAATTGGAAAGCTGTTTGTAGCTGCTTAAGTAAACAGATGGCAATGGTTTAATGTGTGATAGATTTTTTTCTTTTCATGTTTTCCATTTCTATATTTTCAGAAAAATCAGTATATTTCTGCCCATTGGATATTTTCTGGAATTTGGAACACTAATCAAATACAGTATGCAAAAGTGTTATGGACACAGAAATGAATCAGGCTCAGAGGCCTTGTAAGCATGGTTGGTCAGTTAGCAAAGGCAAATCTTCTTGTCTGCCTCCCTCCATTCATGAATAAGCAAGTCAGTAAAGAAGTAGGATATTCTCCTTAGTTCTTATAGGTACTTACAGTTATCCACTGAGGCTTAGTTCTCACAGATGGATTTATGAAGCTTGTTAAATTTACTTTTTCACTTTCCATGAGCATGTCTGTCTTTCCATTTACTGTTGTTTTTTATCTTGTGATGGTTATATATAGTAGGACTGGAATTCATTTCACCTAACTTTCAACATCTACAGTATTTCAGTTAGCTGTCCTTTATAGTTTGAGAAAAGAAAGAGACTTTTTAAAGGTATGATTCATTTGACCTTTTTCAAATGTCTACTTTAGGAACGGATGAAACATGCCATACAAGTATTTCCAGTAACTACAAAGAAAACCTACAGGGACTAGATCAAATGTGAACCTCTTATTGTTATGTTTATGTTTATTCAAATTAGGAATCTCAGTTTATATGTTGGAATTAATCTGCTTCTGTACAGAGTTGCTATACAAGTAATTTTTATCATGCAAACCTTACTTTGAGAATATTTTTTTTCTTTGGTTTGGCTAGAAGGGGCCTTTAAATATCATTTAGTCCAACTCCCCTGTTCTGGACAGGCAAGATGTCCCCAGCAGGGACATCTTTCACTAGATTAGATTGTTTAAATCCATGTCCAGTATGACTGTGAACACTTCCAGAGATGGAGCATCCACAACTTCTCTGGGCAACTTGTTCCACTGTCTCACTACCCTCATTGTAACGAATTTTTTTCCTTACAGCAAATCTAAATCTACACTCTTTCACTTTAAAACCATTGTGCTTTGTCCTGTCACAACAAGCCTTGGCTAAAAGTCTTTCTCTGTCTTTCTTGTAAGCCTTCTTTAAATATTGAGAAACCGCAATAAGGTCTTCCTAGAGTCTTCTCTTCTCCAGACTGAACATCCCAACTCCCTCAATCTTTCTTAATAGGAGAAATGTTTCAGCCCTCCAACAATTTTCATGGCCCTCCTCTGGACCAAATCCAACAGGTTGATGCCTTTCTTGTGCTGAGGACTCCAGAGTACACAGTACTCCAGATTGTGTCACACAAGCACCTCCCTTGACCTTCTAACCATGTTTCTTTTTATGTAGACCCAGATACGATTTGTTTTCTTGTACAATGTTAAGCATTGTTATTTATGTCTTTTCCCACAAATGAAATCTACCTTCAGAGATAACACATTACTTAGACCATATTTGCCCCTAAAACAATTTGCTGACATAGCCAGGCTAGGAAGGGGTGAGATATGTGCACCATCCTGACTGACATAAGTATGATAGCAACTCCCTGAATGTAGAAGTGCTTCCAGAACAGGAAAAAAAAAAAAAAAAAAAGCCATTTTGCAAGTACAGCTTATTCTATTCCCAGAATGAAACTCCTTTGTTGTTGCTCTGTCTCCATGGTTAGGATTTACCAGTGTAACTGTAGTGTAAAGCTTTTTCAGCAAACTCTTTCAAATCTAGAGAAGGCCTTCTGCCCTTTGGAAGAATCGGCTCTGATATTCTTGCTTTGTGATAACCTTATGAATCACTTCCAATGAAGAAACTTTTTCTTAAGTGACCACATAAAAATATTCCCATGTCATCTTTGAAACAAGTTCATTTGACCTTTTGTTAAGGACCTTTTCTGCTACACAGCCAATTTATACTGGTCTCTTGAGTGGTCACTTATCAGATATGTATATTCATTCAATAAAGATGTGCTGTCTAGCTGAACGTGTGCCAAAATGTTATGACTTCCCCTCTTCATTTCTGCTGAACAGTATGAAACTACTTATTAATTTCTGGCATATTGTGTTTTGTCACTGTGTATGACCTGAACGTATCTCGACATATGTTATACAGAGCCTTTATCTCTTCCTTTTCAGTGGGTGGGAGAAAGTCAATTACTTATCAGGAAACTGCCATGTTTAATTCTTGAAGGTATTTAGTTCCTGAATATAGTGGGATTTGCATATTCAAGACGTTCATTTTATGCTATCCAGGCAATACTTCTGTAAGATTCACAGAAAATCTTTGTAGCACTGAGGTGCATGCTGCTCTGTGAACTAGAGAAGAGGTGGGTCAGTATTCCTCACAATAGCACATTTCTCATACTGTTTTGAGTACATCCATTTTCACTAGTCAGAGCACAGTGGGGTTGTTGAACATGATGGTCTTGACAGGTTAGGGAAAGTAAACTGGTGTAAGTAAGGACAGGGTTTTAAATGGTGTAGGTCCAGAGAAGCCCTTAGAAAGGAGTATTCTATGGCTCACCAAGCCTGCCCTGCTCTTCTGAGTGTGGCAAAGCTGTGCTGCTGTGCTTGGGGGGATCCTTCTCTGTACCCTGTGTTAGCATAATGCCCCATAGGACACGTGGTTATACCAGGATTTCATAAGTATGAAGTTGTCTCAATAACTCACCTTACTCTGTCCGTCCAACAAATACCTCTGCTAGTAAAACAACCTCTCAACTTTTAACTTACTTAGGGACTGTCTATAACAAGAGTTAAGCCTGCTCACAACTGCTTGGACTCGCTCTTCCACCAGATTACGCTGTCTACTCAGTTACTCCAGCATGGCTATTTTACTGCTCTCTATGTTAAATCTATAAAAATCATCCAAGCTAAACTCAGAGCAAGGGATGTGGTTCTATGGGACAAACATGACACTATTAAAGCTGACCTGAGATTTCCCTAGGATTCATGCATTTCAATATGAGTTACTAAGCTTTTGGTGGACCCTGGCATGGAGGTGGAGCACAAACTCAATGTGATAAGAGTGTAGCCTAGTAAAACACAAATGAGATCTAATTCAGTTGTGTATCTAATTCAGTTGTGTCTAATAGATTTTTTTTTTTTTTTTTTTTTTTTTTTTTTGTATGAGCAGTGTGCAGAAAATCTCATCTTCTGCCAAGCCCTTAATGGTGTTTGCTCTTATTACTAAATATTGCAAAATTCCTTTGGGGGATCTCCGAGATATAACCAACATAACATCACATGCATTATCCTGGAGATTCCTCATAACTTGATGCCTCTGTTCTTTTACCTTATGTTTTCTCTCTGACTTAACTCTTTCATAGGCAGCAGCACATCAGGAGAAAGAAATTTATTAGACTCCTATCATGTTATGTTACTGATAACTGTCAAGTGCTATGTCATTTAGGTCAAATAGTATAATTCACAGTATTACTGTTACAAACCAGGGTCCAAAGAGAGGGGAATGAGTTCCTGCACATATTAAAGGTTTCTTTAGGCGATGAAAATGGCAGGAACTAAAGACATGCCATCCCACTTATGCTGATTCAACTGGAAGGTTTAATTACCTCTAATTTTGTTATACGGTAGAACAGCAACGGAAAGAAGTATCTGCTGTGTTGCTGTTGGCTAGAAGAGCTGAGGAACTGACCAAAACAAGATAAGTTATTGCAAACAAGGTTCTGTCTGGCACCTTGGGCTCTCTAATTAGCCAAGACCAAACTCTAATGAGAACAAATCACTGGAGGAGTGAACTTTCTTATTTTTCTTGCTTCTTGCTGAGCAAGAATACAGTGAATAAAAGATAGTATGAGTTCAAAGTTCAGATAGGAGCTTAGGTATTCCCAAAACAATACAACAATTTTTGTTGTTTTCTTTCTTTTTCTGTTATTCCTGCAGCCTTGGAACCTTTAGGCCATAGGGGAATGAGACAGCAGCCAGGTTCTTCCTGGTACAGGGGTGAAAACTTTGCAGTATTCACTGCTCCATGTTTGTCACTGCCCTGCTGAGCAGTGTGCATCTGAGAAGTCCCTCACCAGCTTCCAGGGCAGAGTGAAACAAGGTATTTAAACAGCTTAAACTACTAGTATGAACTAAGCTGATTTTATTGGTAGTGGACTAGGAAGCAGTTGTATGAATTGTGCTGTTGGCCCCTGAAATGCTGGGGTTTGAACCCAGAGCCCCGAATTGAGGTTGACATATGGGTGATTCCCACAGCCCTTCATACAGAGGTGGTGAGTTTGCCTTATAGCTTCCCCCCAGGGTGCGGCCGGCCCTGCAGGGAGAGCCAGAAGGGAAATGAGCCCCAGGGGTCCTGCATTGAGTTGACAAAGGTCAGGTGTCCCTGCTTGGGGATAAAAGCTGGGACCACTTGCAGGGAGTCAGGAGTGTCTGTCTGTGGAGTGCATTCCACAGAGCTTCCTGGTTCAGGGCAGACCTCCTGACTCTCCCTGGAGCTGGGCCCTGGTCTGTTTAGACCTTTGTGAATGTGGGCTGATCTGGTGACAGTTGTCATGTGGGCACCTTTTTTGTATATGTTTAGCGTTCTGGTCTGGGTGTTTCCTATGCCAACCATGGGAAACGTTGGTTCTCTGCTCATACCACTTGCTGTGGGCCAAGTTATGTCTTTTGTGGGATCGTTGGGAGTGGCATCAATTATGTACGAGCTGGTTGACTTGTTTGTACCCCTGGCGGTCATTCATGTTACAACGTTTTTGCTTACAATACAGTCTATGTGTTGGTTTCTCTTTCTGCTGGTTATGTCATTCTTGTTGGGCCTGGTCATTGGCAGAACAGCCCCACAGCAGGAGCAGAACATTTGGCCAAAGTTGAAAAGCAGAAAAAAGAAACAGGGCATTTAGGTGGTTCTACAGAAACCATCAGGTGACTTTTCCTCCAAGTATGCTTCATGGCTGAGTTGCAGACTAGTTCTGTCTGTTTTGGTTAGCAATTAGTAACCATGACACATTCAAAATATGTTTAGGAAGAACCAGTCCCACATGCAGCAAATCACTTTGGGAAATTTAAAAAAAAAAGGCTAATTTCAACCACTAGCAAGCTGGTCTACAGTCAGTGGTGGAGGAGCTACTGGAAGATTCTCCCTCTGAGTTAGATTTCCAATCTGAGTCACCATCTTAGGCAATCACTTAATTAGAATCATAAAATGCTTTGGGTTGGGAAGGACTTTTAAAGATCATCTAGTCCTAATGACATTCACCTGAGCCTGAACATTTGCAAGGATGGTGCATCTACCTCCTTTCTGGGCAACCTATGCCAGTGTTTCACCACCTTCATTGGAAAAAAAATCTTATCTAGTCTAAATCTACCCTCTTTTAGTTTAAAAAAATATGCTTTGTCCGGGTGTAACGGGAATCCCACTGCATCAGATAATCATTTGTACTTCTCTTTTTTGAGAGAGAAGATTGTAGAAGGACTGGGTGTGAAAGATCTTAGCAGCACATGTCAGACACTGATTAAGCTGTATTTAGAACCATATTGGTGATGAGTTTGCTCTGGCTACTGTAATTGCTCTTCTCTATTTGATGACAGTCAAATGTCCACACTGACATTAAGGTGTCCACTATGAGATTACTTACAAATGGTTCACTTCTCCCTTCCAGCTACTGCACACAACTAAATAAAATAACCAGTGAGATCAGTGTTGATTCCCCTCCTTTCGTCCCTTTTCATACTATAGTGAAGTTGAGAGAAAGGCATGCTTGCTCCTTGTTTTGGATTTGCTGCATATTTAGGCAGCAAGTTATCCAAAATAAGATCCAAAGAGCTTGTAAAATACTGTAATGACGTATTTTTCAGCCACTGCACCCATACAAATAATTCTATGAAATACAGAGAAGGGGACACCAAAGTGAGCCCAACAGTGAATCACAAGAGCTGCTAAAACAGTGCTATTCAGTTAATTTCTTCTCCAATATATACGTGCAAGTCAACTCTACAGTCAATCTCTGTGCCTGAGGCAGCATGACTTCAAAATCCCTCTTTGTATAACTTTCATGTTTAAAACAGTATTTCAGTGCCCATGGCCAAGAAGCTTCCCCCTTGGAGGATTAGAAAGAGTGCTCTACTGCAAGTTCAACGACTTCAGCCTTACCTCACTTCATTGGAAGGGCAAGAGAGAAAAGTCACCATTCCCTCAGCAAGTTTAACCAAAAAATAAATCCTCCATGGAAAAAGCTAAAAGAATGATCTGGAGTTGTTCTTCTGGGCTTGGTGTACTTGAGCAAGTTTTCTTCATGCTTTGAAAATTATTTGACCCACAGCGATTATATACAGTTTGGCTTATTTTTCCCTTTCAGGACTTCAGTCAGGTGAGAAAGGTGACCTTACTGTGGGGTAAGGACTTAGACCAGTTCCGTTGGTGAATTATTTTAATAGCTCTTTAGAGCAAGTAATGCATCTGTAATATGGTTGCTTTGATAGATCAAAACCCCATAAAAGGCTAATTTTTTTCTTAATTATTTACTTTATAAATATATTAGTACCAGTGCTCAGACATGGAAGCTTGCTTCAGGTTTCTGTGCTTGAAATTCAAAGGCAAACAATATTTGGTTATTCCAATATTTATCTAACATGTAATTAGCTGGAGTTTTATATAAAGAATGAATACAAGAAAGTATTTATGTGAAAGAAGCCATCCTTCTTTACCTTGTATCAGTAATTATCAGCCAGGATTTTCTAATTTGGACTGCATGCAATGTGCTATTTATTCACAGCTTCAGATTTGCACTTAGTTTAGACCAAAACCATTAATAAAGTAAGCTTAATTGATTTTGAGTGTAGTAAGTATTTATCTGTACGACAAGACTATCAGAGACCTAGGCACAATTTGCACCACTTCCTGAGGCAGCACTTGTAAAATAGCTAAAGGTGTTGATAGACCCATTTTATGCCTTTTGGCAGGCTTTTGTGAGGAGACTTGCAGTGTTGTGCCCACATTATGTTATTCTCACATCTAGATAATGGGTTTCCCACCACCACAACAGGAGATCCAAGAACTCCTTTAAAATCTCACAATTCACTCAAAAGTCTCACTTTAAGTATAATATTCATCTGGAAAGATGGAAGGGCAAGGAAACAAACTCATTGCTTATTTTATCTTTTAAATATAAGACAGTAACATTTTTTTTTAAAAATACAGTAACTATTGTACTGACTCCAGGATTTGTCTGACTTACCTAAGTTGGTTTTATAATATGACTATAATTGTGGATTTTTACAGATTCTTCATTCTTCTGGTCAGAACTGAGCACTGTATTTTACTACCTCAGTGAAATTCCAGTAGAGCTGTCAAGAAATTAAGGTTATTTTGAAAGTTTTAATTTGAATTTGAGACTTACAAAAAATTTGAAGAATTTCTCAGATTAAAGTTATCCTGAAACCTTAAGAGCACACAACCTTGAAAGTAGTTCAATTTGAAAGCAGACTAGTTTGTCTTTTGGCAGTGTGAGTCAGCACCGTATGTATTGATTCCAGCAACATGGGTACTGGAGTCACATGATGACCCAGTTTTAAAATTCATATTTTTGATTAGAATGGACATTTCATTCTGGTGGCAGAATGAACAATACTGGACTGTGTCCAGACCCTTAAAACAGTTAATGACTGCCCTCCTCCAACAGATGGCCACTGTGTTTGTTTTATGGGATAGTTTGAATCTGTGCAGCTTATTGCATCACCGGCTTATTGCAACTAGTTGTGCTAGAGTTGGGAGAGTCACTCCCACAAGCAGATGACATGATGGCATAATTTATACAAATAATTATCAGCATGCAATCAAACCACTGTAATGAAAGGATTAATTTCTAGTGACTTGAAGAAAGTGTTGGCATCAAAGAGAGCAGGTTATTATCAGTTGTTCGTTCACTGATGGCCTTATTTATTTTGTATTATAATAAATTTGGTAATTGTTGATAGAAAAAGTCATATGCACATGCCTACTTCCATTTATTTTAATGGTATTGCAGCATTAAATTGCAGCGTGAATGAGAAGCTGATGTGTTTCAATGCCTCAGCAGCTTGCGGTGACCTTCACGAGAAATGAAATGCTCTGTTGGCTAGGGAAACAATTGAGCTGAAACAAGTCAGGCGCAGTAAACTCAGAGAGAATCTTTCCAAATTAAAAGCTGTTAGCAAGAACTCAAAACAAGGTAAAACATGAGAATATAACATCTTGCTGCAAGGTGGTTTTATGTGCAGATTGAAACAGGAGGGGAAAAAAGGCAAAGTTCAGATCTGAAGGAATTCCCATTAACTTGAAGAATTTGGGGATTAGATTGAACATTAGCATCCAAAGGTAGCTGATGTATGAACACACTACAGAAACCATAACCTGTTGAAAAGCAGTGAGATAAATCTAGGCTACTGACCTTTTAGCGCACTAGAGCATGAAATAAATCACTGGCTGCAAGTAGTAAATTTGCTACAATCAAAATGCTTTCCAAGTACTTCTAGTTTATAGAATTTTGCACTCAGGAGCACTATGTGTCACAGAATCACAGAATGTTAGGGGTTGGAAGGGACCTCTGGAGATCATCACGTCCAACCCCCCTGCCAGAGCAGGACCATCCAGTTTAGGGCAGGTCACACATGCAGGAACACATCCAGACAGGTCTTGAAAGTCTCCAAGGAAGGGGACTCCACAACCTCCCTGGGGAGCCTTTTCCAGTGCTCTGGAACCCTTGCAGTAAAGTTCTTCCTCATGATGAGGTGGAACTGCCTGTACTCCAGCTTGTATCCATTGCTTCTTATCCTATTGGAGGGTACAAGTGAAAACAGGTTGCCCCTTGCTTCTTGACACCCAGCCCTCATATTTTTATACACAAAAATTAGATCCCCCCCTAAGTCTTCTCTTCTCCAGACTAAAAAGACCCAGGTCTCTCAGCCTCTCCTCATAAGGCCAATGTTCCAGTCCCCCAGTCATCCTCGTAGCCCTTCACTGGACTCTCGAGTAGATCTCTGTCCTTCTTGAAATGGGGAGCCTAGAACTGGACACAATACTCCAGGTGAGGTCTCACCAGGGCAGAGTTGAGGGGGACCAGGACCTCTCTTGTTCTACTGCATACACTTTTCTTAATGCACCCCAGGATACCGTTGGTCTTCCTGGCCACAAGGGCACATTGCTGTCCCATGGACAACTTATTGTCCAACAGGGCTCCAAGGTCCCTCTCCGCAGGGCTGCTCTCCAGCAGATCTCCTAACCTGTACTGGTACATTTTATTACTCCTGCCCAGGTGCAGGACTCTGCACTTATTCTTGTTGAACCTCATTAGATTCCTCTTTGCCCAGCTCTCCAGTCCATCCAAATCTTGCTGAACGGTCTCACAGCCTTCAGGTGTATCAGCCAAACCTCCCAGTTTCACTGGGAAACTTGATGAGAAGACACTCTATACCATCATCAAGGCCATTAATGAAGATGTTGAACAAGACCAGACCCAACACTGATAATGTGCAGTTATATCTGCAATAACCTTTTAATATTTAAATTGTGCCTTAGTATTATGGACCAAATCCTGCACTGTTGCATACACAAAATTCCTATTCATGTCAATTGGTATTTCAGAGGATAAGACAGAAAAGGTCAGTCTTTAAATCAGCCAGCAATGACCTCATAAATTAGTGGTTACTTACAAACTGATAAAGAACCCAGAATAATTTGTAATCTGTTTCCACAGATTTTAGCTGCAATTCTTAGAAATACATTATTCAGTGTTAAAGTAGCTTTCACTAGAATTCCTTCCTTTACTGCATAGGCGTTGCTTCAGAGGTGAGTACTCTGAGGAGACTAGCCCAAAGTGTGAGAATTAACCAGCTACTGCTGCAAGTTCCAGTCCATGCTTCAAACATAACAGTATTTCAGAAACAGATTTTGTAGCCCTGTTTGTTGTGCCCTGCTAACACAGAAGAAGTTGTATTTTCATCTCTTATAGCAACAGAGCTGTAACAAGGAGTCACTTCAAGTGCAGACAGCGCTTTCTCCTGCCTATTCCAGAGCCTTTGTATGGATGATATAGAAGCACTTACACATTTTTTAAAGAGGATAGTATTGATGGTCCCTGATATGGGGTATGTAGGGTGTTAACTGGTCAAGTAGAGGCATTTTCAGAGGTCCTCAAGAAAAGAACCACTGTTTTCTTAAAAACTCAGGGGAGTTATCTTTCAAGATCAGACTTTGGAAGAGACAGGGAGAAGTGCTGTCTCATTGTACCATGAGATAACATCGGTTGTTTTCTGCTAGGCCTTGTTACAGTCTCTTTGTGACAGGTGCTGGAAAACTGTATGCAAGGAGTCTTAACTCTGCTTTGTCAGCTGAAACCCAAAGCTCTCTTGCTTCACCAGGTCAGCAGAATTTCCTGACCACATCAGTCCTGCCACCGCCCTCTCCCTGGATGGAGCAATGAATGGTCCCCCTTCTCTTCCAACCATTAGAGATTTTCACAGGTGGATGATCAGCTTTTAATAAAAGTAATTGATTTATGAAGTGCTGTCCTGGGCAGTATCCCGTATGTTAAAGATCTCAACAAATAACAGCAATTAGCTAATTATCGTATAATTTTTATAGGTATTTTTTTCCCCTTTAGTATCCAAGGCATCTAGCTCGTCATGCCTGACTGGCACCGTTACATCCTTAGTACATTTTCCCTTCCCTCAAATAAGTATTCAAGGCATATGCTTTTATACTGCTCAGGGGAATACTTTTCCCCAGACAGGTCTCTTGTGAGATTTTCAGGTCATAGGATGTAGGAAGTGATTTCTCTTCACAAATGTTTTAGAAAACCCAGAAATTTGCAAGTTTCCTTCGATTCTGAGGTTGCACTATCATCCAAAGAAACAAAGAGGCATCAGGCACCATACACTGGTTGTTCCTTAAAATAAATACTTACATACATTGATAAATCTCTGGAAGTTGAATTCATTCTCCTAGTTTCCTGCTCCTCAGTTTAACAACATTAAGGATAACATGAATGATCATATGTGCCCTGATATCTGCCCTTAATTCCTGATAGTCTTGCTTGCAGTTGAGGTGCAATATTCTGCTAAGCCTATTTAAAAAATTGACTACTAGCCTGTTCATGAATAACTTTTTTAATTATTTCTCAAATTTAGAGAAACTGTTCATTAAGTTCCTTTTTCTGTCTTTTCTTCAGAGTTTGACTTACACTGTGTTTTTAGAAAATCTGAATACAAAACCATCATGCACCTGTACTCTCAACGTATTGTTGGATTTCAGAGCTCTGTACAGCTTAATTTGCAGACGGATCTTTGCATAATTCCCTGTTTGACAAAGCTACTCAGATAGTATGTCCCATTTATTCAGTGTTCTCAGTGTTTGGTGAAGTACAGAGTGGCAGGATTTGGGAGGATGCTGTGATAATTGTTGACCTTGCATGCAGCAATCAAGGACATAAATAAGTTACAAGAATTAGAAGGTACACAGAAAAGGTAATACAAAAGACAATAGTGAGAGTTAAAATTAAAAGAGGCACTGGAAAGGCAAAAACTGTAGATCTTTCACATTGACTATAATCATCAAACATGTATTTGCTTTTTATTTGAAACTAATTTTTACAGGGATGAAAGAGGTTTTTTCATTTTAGCTTCCCCTTCTGTTACTGCTTATTTGTCTCTGGTACTCTTCTCATATTTTATTTTTCTTCTTTATTTTTAATCTTTCTACTCTTCAGCTTTTGGGGGTATTTTTGAAGCTGTGTGTAACATGATTCTTTCATGTTTGCCTGTCCAACTTGGTAGCCTGTGCACTATCAAAATTTAATCAAGTTTGGAGCTTACCAGATGTTTCGTTTAGATGAGTATATCATTACAGGGAACGCAAGGGTTTTATCTGTAAATTTTCAGAAATATTTGTATCATTATCTAGCAATCAGTGAAAGAGGAAAAAATGATTGCCTGTTATGGGGTCATGTATCAGTCTTACTGGAGAAAATATTTACACTTATAATGTCTTCACAAACAATAGGCTTTGTAGTAAATATATTTTTAATTAGATGAGTAAATCACTACTAAGCATGCAGGATTTGCAATAGAAAAGAGAGGCAACACTCTCCATGTTGTTTAGTTTCTCTTAAGAAGTATGTTGACAAGTATTCTTAAGAACACAGGATACAGACAATAAAAAAAGGCCACAGTGACATAGGTCAATACAAACTGGAAGTCCACTAAATGTTCTAAAGAATATTTATCCCAGACATATGTGTCAAGCATCCATATTTTTTTCTCACATTGAGAATGTCAAAACTATGGACAGCAGCTGGAAAAACACCACCTGAGTAATAAGTCTGATGTCTTCTGCATACTCAGCTTGAAGCATCTCTAAAAGTCCAATTTTTGTAAAGTCCTGAGCATAGGCCTGTTAGAATCAGTTTCTTTGTATGTGCCAGTTTGGGCAAAGAAAAATTTAGGTATATAAATTGCTGGGGTTTGGAAATCTGCATGTAGACATTTGTGCAATATTAAGTATGTTATAATCTTGAATATTTTTCTACAGGGTATCACCACTAACATGAATGTTGACTCTTTGTTCCTGCACATGCAAGTGAATTCCATGAAACATACAGTCCATGCTCCAAAGGGGCATTAAGTGCTTATAATATGCCTTTAAAATACTTGCTTTATTCATATATGTATTGATGCAAATGCCTTATTTTTCTAACAGTATTTATTAATTTAAAGTGCTTTGATGTATGTGTTGCAAGTGTTCGTTTGGAATCCCAGCAGAAGCTGCTGCATACTCCATTATTTAAAACTGCTCTACTTCTTTGGGCTCCCAGTTGTCTTCCATGAATTCATTCCCCATCCATCATATGTTGTATTCATTTTCTTCTGGAGGATAGCAGTCCCTTTGCTCTTACTGATCTGGAAATGAGAAATCAGTGGTGTAAAGTCAAGAAGCTCAATTAAACTCAAGGTCCTTTGCCTTTCTGGGTTAACTGTACACTGCTGTTTGCTGATAATAGTAATTTTGGATGTAAAGCGTGTCAATGCTAAATGGCCCATTCAGCACTGAGAAAGGAAGTATGAGTTTCCTTTTTTAGCACAAGCTAAGGAATTATGGTGAAACAGTTGTTATAAGTCAGTCTACAAAAACTGGAGCAGAAAGGCTTCATTTAGTCCCTTTGTCATTTTAAAATAAATAGTGGAATTCCAAGCAAAAACTAGCCACCTTCAGCCAGCACCGATACTTCACTTACTTCAAAAGGTGAGAACAAGAAGATACTTTCTTCTTTCCCCAAAGCTTCTTGAGTCCTTCCCAGAGCCACCCCTAGCCTCTGCTCATTCTCCCATTAAGCCTTCTTTTCCGTGCTGATATTCTTTCTAGTCACTCTTTGCAGCTGAGATGTGACCTTTCAAGCTCTAGCTCATGATAGCAGAGAACTAATTTATTTATTTTTCATTTCCAGTTGTTTAAGCTGTGTCTCTTTTAGATGCAGTAGTTAAAAACCTAAACTTTCCTGAATCAGAAATGAGCAGTGGGCAGCATCTCAAAGGGTTCTAAAAATGAAAAGAAAATTGAATTCATCATTTAGCAGCACTAATTAAAATTTTTGTTTGTTCAGTGACTTCATTGTTTATTTTAATATCAATATTTTATTAGGCATTGAGAAAAAAGCTGCAGTTCTTGGTAAAATGTAAATTAACTTTTGTTGCTTTAAATAAAAATGCAAATTCCTTCTTCCCACTTATCTCTTCAAAAAGAGACCACAGTAATAAAAAAGGAAAAGAAAAATCTTTCTACCACCTGCATTTCCTTCTCTAGCCTTGGCCACACAGGAAAATTAAATAGGTATAAACCAAAATTATTAATTAAAATGACCTTGCTAAATAGGTGAAAATCTGTCTGTGGGCACTATTTTCATTTTAACAGTGTATTTTATAGGTCAGCTGGGACTAGATTTATAAATTAAATCGCGCTTTCACTGATATAAAGTCATGGACATATGAACATAGACACAGAGGTCAAGGCATAAAGCAAATCACTCCATAATAACTTCATGGGGAAAAAAAAAAAGGAAAAAAAATATTTCTCATATTAACCCTCACTTAGGGCAACGTGCGTATCCGTTTCTTTGAGAAGCTGCTTCATGACTCTAAAGGAAGCTCTTCATGGTAAGGATGGAATCCATTGTCAAAAATTAAGTATTTATATACTTGAAGTTTAAAGGATATGTCCATAGTACAGTTACAGAGGCATTCAGTGTTACATGGAGACACAGAGCTAGGATTAAACTGCATACACTACTACTAAATTATATTAGTAGGGGCAACATAAAACTTTGGATAGAGTAATTTACCCTACTTGTGTGAAGTATTTAGATATACTCTTTTATTAAAGTCTATGCAGGTGTCTATCACAGTATAACAAACAGCTTTGACATATTATAAGTGACCAGGTGGCAATATGTTACCAGGCACCAGTGACTCCGTGATAACTGTGCACTGTGCATGCTCCATTTCCTCATGATAAATGTGAGGTATTTGATATGAGTTACCCTTCATAAGGCGGGTGAGCTTCTTGACGTGTGCAGAGGATGCTGCAGAGTCAGATTATGTGAAAGAACATCAGAGTAGCTCATTCATGGGACATTTGTGTGCTAAAGCTTTATGCCAGATTGAAATCCAATTTAAGTTAAATCAGGGCAATTCTGCCCTGCAGGTGGGACATTAAGATTAGTAGTACACACTAAAAGCTATATTGGTACAATCTATGATTTAAACAGTCACCCAGTGTAAATGGACATATGTTAGTTCAATCCCATATGGAAAGGGAGTAAGTTGCACTGGTCTAAGGCCAAGTTTGCATTATAGGTTTTAAAGGCATAGCTATATTAGCCAAAAGCCTGACAGCACACAGTCTGGTTGATGCAACTGTAGGAGTTAAAGCACCTAAAAGCATGTAAAAAAGCAGTTAAGCCAAGGATATTAAGGTGTTGCCAGCAGTAGTCTACATTCAAAGATGTTATGTTTCTGGTCACTCCAGATGTAACATCCTTAAGCAAAAGAGTAAGGAAGGCAGAAATGCTAGTACAAAAGTCAGAAAAAAAAATATTTTTGATAGTGTATGTTATTCTGTTCAAGGAGCTGGCTTAAGCTGTACCTGTAAAGAAAGCTGTTTTATCAGAGTGATCCGTTTCTGTACTACAAAGAAGTGGCTGGTGTAATTCTATCAGTGTAGCTCTTATCACTAACTCTCTTAAGTGCAGCCAGGCTCTTAAGATAACTTATTTATCATAGGAAGAGGAAAGGTGTGCTGGAGTAAAGTATGCTGGCTGGAGTACAGTTTTGCTGATTTGAGTTGCCTTCTCAAGAGACGCTTTTTGCTTGTCATATTCCAGAACAAAATACTCTTATAGTGGCCCTGACCTTAGAAAATTTTTTACGGAAGTGGTCTTGTCAGAGCTTATACCAATATAAAAGTTCTCACTCAAAAGCTCTCACTATAAAAGTACAAGTAATATCTGCAGTGCCTATGTAGAATTTTATTTAAAAAAAAACTTGTGTATGCCAATATTTAGGCTCCAAATATTTTTCTTTGGAAGTTCTGGGTGAATATTTGTGTAGATTAGCACTTAAGTGGTCTGCTCTGGCCCTGGTGGTTAACTTCCCTTACATATAGGCTATTTGTAACTTGATTTTTACTGGTGTAATGATCTTTTTTTGATGAGACCTGAGCTTCTGATCTCCTCTGTTGTGTCCTCCTTTGCCTGAGGTCATACCCATGTGCTGCATGCTGAGAATTCCAAATTTATATTCAAATTCTCTTCAAGACAAGTTTCACGTAGGTATATTGACATATATAGGTATGGCGCAGACAAAATTCTAAAATTAGTTGGGTTTTTGAATTTATTTTCTTTAGAGAGAGTAATCTACAGCTTTAATTTATTTGCAATGGTTGAAGAAAATGCTCAAAACAAACCTGTCTCTTCAGTTACATGTTATTTTGGGATTTTAGCAAGAACTTGCACTCCTTGTATCATTTCTAAGCAAGATTTATGAGCTATTGCTTTCATCAGCATGTCTTCTTCACAATTTTTTGATGTGCTGAAGGGTGCTGACTTACCTAACAATATTATTACTCCAAGTAACTTTTACTCAGTTTTTCTGGAAGATGAGCCATTTTATCTCAGTTCTCACATTTATCAAGTTCAAAAGAGAGACCTCCTTTGTCTTCAGAATGGAACAGACAGTGGTTATTCTACCTTGTTGAAAATAATAATCTGATGCAGTGATTCCCTGATCTTGACATTTCTAATTCATATCTGAGATGTATCTGTAATTGACTGTGTAACATTGAAAAGTTACTATATTTTCATGTACATTCCATATGTCAGAAAAACTGCACTCCAACAAGAGCACTGGCAATTAAAGTGATGCTTATTTTTGAATAACCTGTACAAAATTAGAAGTGCAGATGGGATAATTTTTTGGAAAGAGGGAGGACTCAGTAATAGTCATCTTCTATTCCTCCTTTCAGTTCAGATGGAACTGAGAAGGAAATTGCGATCAATGATTTTATGGAATCTCACCCACTGGGATTTTGCATCCTAACCTGAGTCAACTGTAATAACCTTGCCAATTTGGAGTCCCAATATGTAAGTGTGTAAATAAACATCTTGAATTGTGGCCATTCTGTTTAGTTTTAGGTAGTTACTTTAAGGCTCTGTTGTTAAAATAAAAAAAAAGGTAAACCAAGCAGAAAATATTACTTGCTAAATCATTCCAAAGTTTGCAATAATATGAATAACTTAATTACTTATCTAGAAATTCACTATAGTGTTGTTCATAGTCTCATGTTTGATAACTGAAGCAAGTCATTACAGGTTTTGTAAGCTCATTAGAACACTCATTTTGTAAAGAAATGTATACAGTTCTATGCAAAAATAAGGGAAGTTTTTAATCTTGCACATCATAAAAAAGGAAATTTTCCCTGGTGAAAAGGTGGAAAGTGTGTATTTGGGGTTAATTGTCATCTCTTCCTGAGATTTTAGAGATAGGCTGCAACTGGAATAGCATGGGAGCTGTTACTGACCTGTACTCTAGGGCAACATAAAGGATACTTTTCTATGATCAGCCTTGTTCACGTGCCTATCCTACATTATTCATGAGATGAAGAAGAAAAGTCTTCTCACTATATGTCAGTAGAGATCATTAGGCTTCTCTGTACTTTGTCATATGAGTTCTGTACTGCCATTAACTGGGGCTGCTGTACTTGTTGAACTCTCTGTTATTGCTAGGGTTTTGAGGAACTGTGACAACCTAGTTTCTTGCCTTGCCCACAAGAATTTAATCACCTGTAGATAAAAAAAAAAAAAAAAAAAAAAGTCAGTCCAGTCAATATATTAGGTTCTAAACTGGCAAATGGATGACATTTAATGAGCTGTGTTATTCAGGAGGTCAGACTCAATGATCAAATGTTCTTTCTGGCATTAAATTGCCTGAAATCAATGACACATGAGAAAGTAGTGATGGTAAAGTGAGTTAGAAATACTTTCCATAAAACAATGCAGATGTCTCATGTGCTGTCCAAAATCCCACAGTTCAAGGAGAAAAAATATAGGCCGGTTGAAACTTATGTGAGAATTAAATGGTGTCATTTTTAATTCAAGTTCTACAGGATTAAACTGCAGCATACTTTATGTGAGCACAGTTAAGGTAAAACATAACCCTTAATCTTGTAGGAATGTTTTTAACAGTCCAGAGATCTTAATGGTATCAGTTTTCCTGAGCTGTTTCTGCTCAAGCAAATGTTTAACATGTTTTTGGCCATACAAGTCAATTTTATACTAATGGCAATGTGGAGACATAAATGCCCTTTAATTATAGGGCACTGGGATATGAGTATTGTAGACTATTAGAAAGAATTTTGGCAAGCGATGTTAACGGGGAAAAGAACCTAATTTTATCAGAACATACTGACTGGCTATAAGATCAGCCTTTGGAGTCCTTTTAAGCCAGTGTCTCCCATTTGTGACTGAAAGTGAATGTGTGAAAATATAGTATTAATACAAGCTGTTCAGAACAAGGACAGCTTTTTATGAATTGCAAAACCAAAGATATTACATAGAGATCAGAGATCAGATAACTAGAATTTTAGCAATCCTATATGCATATTACAGTCATTTTTATGGTATGTTTAATTGAAGGAAACACTTTTTTGCTTTATAGAAACATCAAACTATTTTGAGCTGCAAAATGTTTGAATTACCCAACATTAAATTGTTTTTGAAGCTGCAGGCAATTTTTAATCTGCTCTACTGTAAAGTTCATATTGTTCAGTGAATTCAAGGAAGGCACAGGGGAACAAACCAAATAGTTAAGAGGCTAAAGAAGATGGTGCTTCCTCATGGGTACTACTATTCAGCTATAGGAAGGACAGAAATTAATTTGTAGATGAGTTCAAGGGTGTCCTCATACTTTGAGCCCCAGCAAGCATAACTTGTTTCTTCCCATAACTGAGACCTGTCATTATGCTAACAGTGTTACTGCTGTCATACACTATACACTCATCAGGGAAGCCTCACTTGAACTTTTTAGAGCTGCAAGATAGTCTCCCATGACTAAATCAGCTTGATTTTGTGGCTACTTAATTTCTCATGTATGCCAGTTCAAGATTCTTGCAGTTCTTCTACAGGAATAGTCAATCACTTAATTTCCCATGAAGATTTTGATGGTACCACTTTGCACACAATGAATCTCTATTCCTGTTATCATATCCTAAAATAACTTCAAAATTAAGCTCTGCATTGCTCAGTGGTTTTGCTCTCTGCTGGAAAATACTTAATTGTGGAGTGAAGATGATTAATAATGGTGTCCATGAGAACCACTAAATACCGGAAATGTGTTTCTCCGAATGGAGGAGAGAAGTTTAATCAGAAAATAGTATCAGTCCCTTCTGAGATACTGTTGTGACATGTGATTTGTCCTGTCAAAGGGGAGGCTAGAAATATAAACAACTCAGTTATTGCACTTGTACCTAAATATCAAGCCAGACATTTACAGAAACATGTACACACAAACATACACACACAAAACACTCCTACACAGAGTGGTGATGTTCTGGGAAATGCCAGAATTGCGGTGTTTACAACAGCTTCATTCAGTTCCCCAGGGTGTGTATCAGGACACAGGGATCACACAGTCACAGCCTGTTTCCCAACCTGTTTCTGGTGCATAGGAGAGCATCAAATGCAGCTGTATAGTGTACAGTTCCTTTGGTCTCATGGTTTAGTATGTCTTTTCCCAGTACTAACTGTGCACAAGCGATGCTTATTCTGAATATTGTGGTGTGTTTCTCCTCGGGTTTTCCCCATTCCAATGTTCATTACCATTCTTCCTGACTAACTTACAAAAATTAGTGCTTTTTCACAATGTTCTGTGAGAGGTATTAGTTACATTTTACAGGCTGATAAATAATACACACAGAGATTAAAATTTAAAATATCCACTGATTTTAGAAGTCCAGTTTGAGATGTTGAAGAACTGGATTTCTTGCAACATTATACAGCAATTTAAGTAATCAAAACTCAGCATTTTCTGCACCTGAAATTATCAGAATGCTGCAGATTTGGTACCAGGAAAATACAGAACAAATAAGCAAAGATATTAATCTGATTTAAACAACTCTTACAGCATCACATAAAAATTCTGTGACTTGATAATATCTCCAGAGTGACTTTACCATAAAAATATGTTCTGTTCCAGTTGTGGAAACATTTGCCTTATTACCAACCACCTTGCATCTTCCATGGGAGGTAAAGCAAAAACCCCTGCAGCTCTCAATCTTCTCCCCTGCATGTTCCGGAGTCATTCATGTAGTAGGTCTGTCATTAAACCAGATAAATCTCCTATTAAAAAAGAAACCAAAAATAAAATTTAAAGATAATATGTTGCATCCTTCAAAAATTGATCTTCTAGCATCAGACAGATACTTGAGAATACCTCAGCAAAGCAAACATTCCAGATTCCCTTCCAAAAGCTTCTTACTTGAGGAAATGGGTTATATACATCAGATAGTGAGAGAAATGTAGTGCTATACAACTGACAGTGAAAATGAGTTGCTATGATGAGTATGGATCTCACTTACAGGAGAAACAAGCACAGATTGCCAGGTGACTTCACAGACACTGTGGTAGTAATTTCAGGTTTTTCCATGAGACTTCTTGGTGTTATTCCCTAGACCATCTCAGTTGCTTTCTCCTCATCCAATATGTTAATTTCTGTTATCTTGATATATACTTACATCCTGTCATGTGAAATGTCTTGCTCAGGCCACCTCCAGTAGCAGTTTCCCTAACTGCTTGCCTTTTAGCAACCTCTTCACTCATCTAGGCTCCATTTTTCTTATCTCATTTCACCACTTCTCTCTTTTTCCTCAGCATCTGCAGCTTTCAGATTGTTTTGGCCATTCTGTTCCAACATTTTTATCCTTTCATCTCTGAGCTTCTCAGATTCCTGGCCCCAGACCTGCTTTGTCATGTCTTTCCAGGTATTCCTGCTATACATACCTCCAGAAACCATTAGTACCCTGTCAATCGTAGTCATCTCATGGATCCAAATCTGAAGTCTCTTCAGACTGTCCCCATCTGCTACCCCTCTGGCTGAACTACCCTGGTGACAGTGTCCTGTTCCATGTCCATATTGTTTGTTCAAGATTCTTTCTCACCTCCAAACCTTCTTCTTGCCCTTCTCATCCATCAGCACACACACATGCATGCAGTGTACCTAGCTCTTGTCTGCTTGCCATTTGAGCTACTTGGCATTCCCCCACCATGCTGCCTGGGATGTCAGCTCCCTGTGTTCACTTCACGGGCTCAGAATGGCTGTTGGAGTGGTTCACACAGCAGCCCAGAGCTGGCACCTGCCTAGTGAGAACAAGATCTTCAAGAAAAAAGAAAAGCTACAAAAATCTAACCTATGAAGTATAAAAGTATTGATTTTTTTTTCCCATGAAAGTATATGTCTGGATGTAAGAAAAGGTAAAAGACAGATCTTTGGCACAAAGCTTGTATCTGTACAAGATCTGGGGGTCTTGCTCCCAAAACACTAAAGACTCTGAAATCTGTAAAATGAGTTGTTCCCATAGATGTTTTGGGATTTTTTATTTGTTTCTTTGGGTTTTTTCTTAGCATTTTTGTTTCCCAAATCTCTTTCTTTCAAATGTCTGGAATTTGACAAAATGTTGGACTGTGAGCCATATATTTAGGATGAATACTCTAAATAGCTATTATTCAAATTTGGGAATGTTACAAACAACTGAAATTAAGATTTTATGGTGGAAAGTATTAGACAACTTTACATTTTCTGTGACTGAAGCAAAGTTCAGACTATCACCTGATTAATAGCTGTGGAGTTAATGAGTATGCAGAAACATAAAAAGAATCGATCAGCTCTCTATAGACCTATAGACTCTTTTGAATGGCTTAGTAACTTTGGCACAAATTTATAATATGCTGTTGCTCTGAAATGCTGTACACATGAGAAAAGACTGGGGCAATGATACTGCCTCACTTGCAATATTCTTCTTCCTTCCTTTCCTTCCTTTCCTTCCTTCTCCTTACTTTTCCTTCCTTTTCCTTCCTTTCCTCCCTTTTCCTTCCTTTCCTCCCTTTCCTGCCTTTCCTCCCTTTCCTCCCTTCCTAATATGATAAATAGAAATCTGTATTTTAGGGTAATATATAAGCAGTGTAAAAAATGGGGCACAAGTTCTAAAGTTCTTACATAATCTAAAAACTGTAAAGTGTTTACTTTTTTCATCACCTAATTTATGAATAATATCCAAATTCTTTTTGTGCTTAATGGTGTTCTCAATATCTAAAAGGCTATGAAATTGCATCCATTATTTATGTAGAAGTCCAAACTCTATAGCTGGCTGATTTGGCATTCATATATGACTCTTTAATATCTATCACTCCTGAAACTGCCATAAGAATTCAAAGGACATCCAAGTGACCCAAACTCTTTAATTTACAAAATAATCATGGAATATCTCAAGTTGGAAGGGTCCCGTAAGGATCATTGAGTCCAACTCCCTGCACCTTGGAGGATGACCTAAAATTAAACCATTTGACTAAAAGCATCATTCAGATGTTCCTTGAACTCTGGCAGGCTTGGTGCTATGACCACTTCCCTGGGAAGCCTGTTCCAGTGATTAACTACACTCTCACTGAGAAACATTTTCCTTTTGTCCAATTGCAACTTACCCTTATTCAGTGTCCAAGTAAGTCCAATTAAAAAAAAGAAAAAAAAAAAAGATTATGTAAAGATTTGGTCTCAAGAGAAACAATCAAGCTGGAAAAGTTTTAGTTTTTTCAAATAAGGCACTCTTCTGTGCTTCATAAACTATATGAGAGCTGTGAAATGTGGAGTGTATGTCTGTATTAGCTCAAAGCTCTTTAGGTGAAACACTGCAATAGCTAACTCTGTCCTGTTCTGTTGTGGTTATTTTGAGCATTTCAAGTATCTGGCAGTCTCCAAGAAGCTTAATTTTTCAAGAACTGCCTGTCTCCACTTGGAGCCTGTAGTTCAGCTCCAAGCCACCCAAAATGAACACCCAGTATCACATTTAACAATTGCAGTGCAGTCAGCTCTGTAAAGCTGGCTTTTTGACAGCATGTACCAAATTGCCTTTTTAATTACAATCAGTTTCTAGAATTTAATACTACTGACATTGACATAAGCCAAGTACTCATAAATGTGGATATTCAAGTTCAAAATGGGTTAGATTTTTTTTGTTTTAAGATGAAGTAGGTATTGCTTTATGGCTTTATTATTTCTTTGTTAGAAGGAGTCTTCATGGAGATACAGGACCCATAAAATGGTACAGCATTCTAGTACATTTTTGGTACCTCATACAAAACTACATAAATAAACTTTTTTTTTTTTTTAAAGGTATTAGGAATATAGATACAACCAAATTTTGATGATATTTCAGAACACCTGCACCAGCTGGTAGAAAACAAGGCTATGGCACCCCAATTCACAAGCTCAGATAAGCTCTGCACATCTTGACAGGCTCATGTCTAATCTGTTCTTAGAAACCTTCACCACAGAAGATTTCAGAACCTCTCTAAGCAGTCTAATCTGCCTCCTGTCTACACTGTTCAGAAGTCTAAACTAATGCTTGAATTAAGCCTGTAATTTCTTCATGCTTCTAATCTGTCAGAATCATATCCCATGCAAGATGTGTCCCGCCCTCTCCATATTCCTGCCTCCTTTTGAGCCCTGACATTTATTTATGCCAGTTCAGCACTTTTTTCCCCTGACTATAAATCAGACTAGTGAAATGGCATGTTTTTATTCAAAGGCAAGACTTTTTCTTTCTTTTTTTTTCAAGCACTTCATTTCACAGGTCCACTTTAGAGCACAGCCATGTAAAGAGCTGAATCAGCATAACTGAGAGGCGAGAAATCTCCAAGGGGAAGTGGAACAAGTGGCTAAATGTAGAGAAGGTGAATAGTGTTTGGGCTATTATATGGTTCATGTTAAATCACAGTCTGCAGGTCTGTCATCCCAGGATCAGCTCCTTACTTGCTTTTCTGTTACTAGTGGGTTCCCAATCAGAAGTTCAATTTCAAATGGACAGAAGTTACGAGATCATAATGTGATGGATGAAAGATGATGGACCACATAGGTGCCACGAAAGATATGGTTCCCAAACTATCTGCCTGCTCTGCTGTTACTCTTTCTTGTCCTAGCCTCAAGTACTCTATGCTCCCTTTTCCACTTCTCTTGCTCCTCCCCTTTTATGAGTTGTGGTGCACCTCCAGACTCACAGTACTCATATTCAGCCCACTAACCTGGCAGAAATTTGCTTGTTCTTTTGGCTGGACTGATGAGCTGCACTGGTTCAGTAAACTGCCATACAAGCAGCAGCAGGCGAGTCTTTCACAAGACTTGTAAAGCTGTGGCCGATGGGGCTGCAGTATAGTTGTCTCATTTCATTCCTGTTTGTGTGACTAGAACCATTGACTTCAAGTAAACTCAGCACAGTTAATAAGTGCTCACACTGGGAAAAAAGGACTAGAGAAAGTGTCGTTATTTTAATCAACAGAATGAACTTAATTTTCCTTAAATCCACCAGAAGCACACTGACTGCAAAACAAGAAGAAAAAAAAAAAAAAAAAGCCAAACAACGAAAGAGGAAGTGTAAGGCATGTACAGCAAGTGTCTGAAGTAAAATATTGGGCAAACCCTGCCCTGTTTCTTTGCCTGAAGACAGGAAAATACTTGAGTTTGAGCCCAGGTCTGTCCCTGAAACAAGGATCAGCATGCCCTGACTCTCCACTCTAGGGTAGGTGAGTGACCTCTCTCATCCTGTTAGACCTGTTCAGCTCTGAGGGGAACAATGCAAGTCATCAGGGAAGGGCAACACCAAGAAGAAATCCTCACCCCAAGCATAATTAGCATATCCTACTGTAAGGAAGCCTTAACAGGGTAGTTTTAACTCCTATATTCCGAAATATACGAAAGCCTAATCTTTATCCTGGTGTTTAGACTACTTGATTTTAGTCAAAACACAACAAACGCATATACCACAAGATACATATAACTTCGTATCAGATATAATCCTGCTTGAATGATTAATGAAGTGCTTTTTTTTAGTATTATTATTTGGCTTCATGTTGCTGGCTGTCTCAACAGCTAAAACTTATGATCATTATTTATATAGCTGATATTTCACAGTTTTCAAGTCTGGTTTGCTTCAGAAAAGTGGATTGTATATTTGTGAGACAATAGCTATCCATAGTGACTGATTTGCTATTTCTCTCCTTTGAAGTTTTTGCTAAAATTAGATTTATATTACAGTTAGCTCATCCTGCAGAGTTACTCCCTTCTCTAAGACTGATTAGACATACAATAACATATTAAAAAATGTCTGGCTTGTTGAAATATTGAGGGTGTAGATTTTTTTACTGAATTGTCAAAAAAGAATCTGTGCTTACATTGTATTTATCTATGGCAACGTTGCATTATATAATAAGGCAAAAGAAAATCAGCTTCAAATCCACATATACATTCTTATAGTATTATTTGAAGTAGACATTATACTGAAAGGAAAAATTGTTTCTGCAGTGAAGAAGTGATCATTTAGCATCCCTCTGTCAGCTTATACCTTTTGGAATTGAAGTTCAGTTCTCGTTTTTCTGACTAAATTCAAAGGTTGAATTTTACCATTTAAATAGCTTGTTTATATAGCACTGAATTAATTGACTTAATTACTTTTAGATGTCCTAAAATATTAATCAATGGATGATCATTCCAACTAAAAACAGCTTTAATTTATGTTTTTATTTGTAATGACTATGACGTACGGAAATAGACTCTATAACCTGAAAGTTATAAAGTAGGTATGTTTATTGCGCGCAGATGCACGGGGGATCGCTCCACCACAAACGTGCATACCTGAGGAAGTAAGCCATCCCATATTTACACAGTAAAACAATACATATTCATGTGACACCTATACATATTCATTACCTAATCCCGCCTACTCACGCTTTGTATGTTAATGCATGCTAATTAGTTTATCAGTCCTTCGCGCTTGCGCAGATTCTCTCCAGAAATTGTGGGCAGGGGTCTTCCTATTGTGGGCGATGGTCTCTGGGAGGAAGGCCGTAGGTCTTCTTCACAATGTACTTTTCACCCCTTTCTCAAAATGTGATGGTCTTGCAAGTTTGCAGTATTTTACACTCTGAATATGTTTCAGTTCCCCTTTTTTCCACTATGTCTCGTCTAATATTCTAAAGAGAGCGGTTTTTCTGCTGATCAGGATAGTAAAACCTTTAGTTCCCTTTTTTCCCGCCATTTCTTGTCTAAGAATAAAACCCACAAGCAGAGTTCTTATGCAAGCCCTTGCTGAGAAGCAGAACTCCTTTTTAGCAAACAGTCTACATTTTAAAATTCTTAATATGTATAACTAATCATTATTTTCTGTCTTTCATTATTCTTACTCCATATCAACTACCCATAAATTTCCAAGATTGGTTCTTCAGTACAAGTGTGAACGACTGTTGCTTCTTCAAACTATATTTCATGGTATATTTTAAAAGAAATGTTAATTCTTCTTAGAAGTTGCTGCTATAGGGTTCTTGAAAAAGTACAGACGTAAATAGTAATCATTGCGATTGCTTGTTAATAAGAGTGAGTTCCTATATAACCTGAGCATTTAGAATTATACTCTATTCCCTTAATGATGTTTTCATAATAGTATCTGGAAGAAATCTTTGAATTGTCCTTTCTAAGTCTAATCAACTACTAATTATTCCAAGCCTACAAAAAGAACAATTACGAAGTAGTTGCCATTTTAATCCCCAGCATGATATACAGCAGTTACTGGTTTTGGTGCAGTGAACACTTCTAAAAGCTGATTCATGCAGTATTTAATGCATTGTTTTAGATTCCATTTTGAATGTCAGTTAGACCGAATCTGAAAATGTTAATAGCAATGGCTAACTACAGGAGAAGATTTATATATATATCTTATCTCAACATGTTGACATTGTACACAGAAAGAAGAGAAGGAAGGTTAAAGGGAAGCATGATTCACAGTTGCTTACTGGATTTTAGTAACAAATGCAAGTAAACTGGAAAGCTGAACCATCACAGAGAGACTTCAGTAATTTATGCATTCAAGAAGACTGTCAAGAAGTGTACTATTTATCTTTTTTTAACAGAAGTTGATCCTTTCTACTTTAAAGCGAAAGTCAAGATCAGTTCTGAAAAGAGAAATGAAATGAGAAGCAGAGGAGTAGATAAATTTTGAATATTGAAAAAGGATTGAAAGCTGGATAAAATATTTGTAGATTTCATGTGTTGTCCATTTAAACTTAATAATCCTTGTATTCTGTGTAACGCAGAGACAAGTTGCTGCTTACAAAGGAGTTCATTTTATTATACCCTGATGACATCTACAACAAGACTCAGTTATGCTGAACGAGAGAAGAAAGCCTTTCTGAGATTAAGGATCAATCTTTAGGAAGTTCTTGCTCTTTTTATTTTGTATTTAAACCAGAGAAATGGCCTTTTGCTAGTGACAATTGCTGTGTGGTGCACAGTTGTTCAGGTAGGCAGATCACAGGCTACTGCTCTCTTTACAAGCAGAAGGGTGGACATAAATATGAGAAAAAGTACTCTGTAACTTGTCAGAAACTCTACTGCCTGAATTTTCAAAATTGTCTTAAGATACAGTGCCATACAAAGTTACAATTTTAGGGGGTGGAGAATTTAATTTTAATCAAATGTGATTTTTTTTTTATTCGATCCGTAAGATGTCATTGGTCTTTATAAATATTTTCCAGTATACCTGAAATAAAATAAACCTCACAGCAGTCTAAGAGTGAAGAATGCATATAGGGTTCTCTAGAGAACTAAGAAACTTTGTAGTTTTTGCAGGTAGAAGGAAGAAACTATATTCTACTAATTAATAATACCTACTCCAAAGACTCTCACAGTACCTTAACATTTAATTTTCCATTCTGCCTTCTCTTAAAAATTTAGACAACACTCTGCTGTTGAATCAGACTCTGAACTTGGTATCTCTCCTTAAAACCAAGTTAAGTCTTTTGAATTTGATCTATGCTTTACGAAAAAAATGAAAAAAAAGCTGTCTTTGGGGTGGCAATTATTATTGCCATAGAATCATAGAATGCTTTGCACTGGTAGGGACCATTAAAGGTCATCTAGTCCAACCCCACTGCAGTGAACGGGGACGTTTTTAACTAGATCAGGTTGCTCAGAGCTATGTCCAACCTGACCTTGAATGTTTCCAGGGATGGGAAATATACTACCTCTCTGGGCAGCCTGTTCCAGTGTTTCAACACTGTCATTGTAAAAAAAAAACTTTTCCTTGTATCTTCCTTATATTCATCTTGCTAGGTGATGGATAAAGCATATTAAAATCATGAAAATTTTACAGCTTTTTCTGAGAATTCTCATCATAGTTTATGATAACTATATTGCACCTGTCAGTTTTAGAATGTACATATATTTTAGCTTTTCAAACAATCAATACTAAGCTTAGTAACACTGATTATTTTTTTATTGATGATCTGATGACTACTCAGCTGACTTTGGATCTTCCAATAAAATGTATTGGTGTGATTATCTCAGAGTTCAGAAGACTGTGAGAATGTCAAACATACAGATGTAGTCAAATTTAAAGGTCATAAAAGCTTGATGATGTAAAAGTGGCTTAAACATTTGTCTAGTGTGTAAAATATGAGAGCATTCTGTAGCAAACTGTAGACTGTGGTTTTCTCTAAGTAACTGCATTTTGATAATCTTATCTCAAAAATTAAATACTGCAGCAGGATGGAGAACTAAAATGTTTTCTGATAAAAGCTAGCTAATTAACTTAACCTGTATGGGAAAATGATGAGTTTGCACATAAGGAAATACAAAAATCTAGAACTGTTGAAAAGATGTGAAAGTTGATATGTAATCTAACTATATGTAGTGGATGGTGTTCACCCTCCAGGCAGCCACCTGCAGACTGGACGTGACCTGGAGACAGGTGTGTGGCTGCACAGAGGATGCTACTAAGAGGACTTTAGCTTGCTTCATCTGAGATTAAGTTCCATGAGCGGTGGGTCAGGGATTAACAAGAAGAAGGGAATATCTTTATAAAGCTTGTGAAAATGATTTTAAGGTAAAGAATTGAGATGACTGAGGAACAAAAGCCCAAAAGTAATAATAAAAAAGCCAGAAAACAAAAAACAGGAAAGAAAAATTTAATGAAAATAGGGTGATAAGAGGAACAAGAAGGATGAGGATAGAACGGTCTACTAAAAACCTAAGATATAAAAAAAAAATATACTAATGCAGAAAATGCAGGAATAAAGAGCAAGATCTGGAAATATCCCTACAAGATCAATATATAATTCAACTTATATGAGAGACATACTAATCTTAATTCATACGACATAAATAATACAATAAAAGGTTACAGTTCAGCTAAGGACAGACAGCAGAATGAGGGAAAAGTTCTTTGTCTGGTACATCACAAATGCTTACTTCTAACTTCTGACTTGGATAACTAGAAAAATAACAGACTCAATACTGACCAGGTGGATGAGGCTTTTTGTGAGTATTTTTTTCATGACTATGTGGCAGAATTACCTAGTGGCAAATGGGGATTTTGACTGTAGACAGAGAATACTGCAGGGATGTGATGTCCGGCAGTTTCTAAGAGTGTGGTTGTGCCAAGATTTGGATAAAAAACTTCAAGAAAGGATTTAGAGTGAGACATTTTTCTGGACTGATTCCAGCAAACAGAAAGATATTCACTGAACTGTGAAGGCTGAAGACAACTTGGACGAGCATGACAGTGAATTGACAGAGTTCACAGCTTTTCAGAAGAGAACCCAGAGACCAGAATAACAAAACAAACATAAAGAGGAACATTCAGCGAAAACTGAGATTTGAGAAGTAAGCTTAGCAGGAAAGTAGTTTAGCAGAACAGGCAGTTCCTCTAACAATTAGTTTCAAAAGTAAAGGTTCAAACTGTTCCATTCTGAAGGAAATATAAAAAAGGGACCAATATGGCTAAATCACAAGCTTTTTAATGGCTCTCAGACAAGCAGGAATACAAAGGAAATGGAAAAGTAGATGGGATTACAACAAACTGTATGAACAATGCAAAGACCACAGAGCTACAGTACACAGAGCTACAGTTAGGAGGGACACCAAAGCCTCTCTCTCTCTCAAAAAAAAAAAAAAAAGAAGAGATATTAAGTACACTTGTAATAAGGTTAACAAGCAATAGCTGATATTAAAAAGAAAATTACTAGGAGATGATTCTGGGAAGGCAAAAAAACCCCCTAATATTCTCCTTAAAATATTAACTGTTTAACACATTAGATATCAGTGGCAAAGGTCAGGATAGAATAGAAAACTATTGTGTTCTATAATATTAAACTAGTAACATTCAATATCTTATTAATGTTTTTAAACTGGCCAAGCTAAAAAGATCTTTAGGAACCAGGTGATGAAAAGTTGCAATTGCTAGCTCATAGCTTTGAGGGCTTGTAAAAGAGAGGTAGGGGACTGGGAAGCTGGTGGAATGGTGTGTGCCTCTGTCTAATGAGGGAAGAAAATAGAGGAATTTATTAAAAACATTATAAATCTTCCCTTTCACATTCAAATTGTAAAGCAAAAAAAAACCCAAATCTAAGTATTTATAAATGCCAGGCTGGCAATAGAAAGAAGAACAGAAATCAGTACTGATTAGTGAAGTATACACTGTATTTAATTTTATTTTTAAAAGTACAGTGAGCTCTCTGGAGAGAGGGAAACATTTTAGTAAAATCCATTACATGATCCCATATGATGATGTAAAAAATGAGATCATTTTTCCCATAAAGCCATAATAAAGTTACATGAAATATACAAACACATCTGTATATTTCTATTTGCCTTTGGTTGGAAGATGTGAAGTAAATACTTTGCAAACAGCATATTGTAAAAAAAAAAAAAATCTTGTTTCTGAATTCTTGCCTGAGTTTCAAACAAAACAATATAGCTAGATAAAACTAGTTTGTTTATCATTTGCACGATTTTAAAGAATGTCCAATTTAAATAGAGAATACAGAAGATTTTTTTTTTTTTTTTTCTTTATCACACATATATGGATGTTTGTGAATATGTAGCTGTAGTGGATTGTATTCTTCCAAAATCCCTGAGACTGATCACTGTTAGAAACCTCTATTGTATTTAATCAAGCCGACTCCATCAATCAAGCTAGACACATTTTGCATTGGATGCATTGGAATGAAATTTTCTAGTGTTTGCATGTACTTGCTGAGCAGTACTATACGGGACAGAGAAATCCTAAATACTAAGATCTCTGTGGGAAAGCTGCAACATCACTTCTCTTGTCTGGTATCACAGATACCTTCTACCAGCTGAGAATTGTCTAAAAGAATATAATTCTCAATTCATGTGGTCTTTAATGTGTTTCACAGACAAACCTCTCCAACTCCTTTTTTGGTGAATCAGATTCACATCCCACTCTGCAGAGACACAAGTAACTGAAATCAAGGCTTTTCAGACTTTAGGTCTACATTGGAGCATGTAAGTGATTTGTTGTTGATGCAAAGTCCAGCTATGCCAAAATTTGCTACACCCCTCGCCCTCCTTTTTTTTTCGGTCTTCTCTGTAAAGTCATAACTAATATCTTGATATCTTTGGTGAATAAAGGACAAGATGGAATAATAAATTTAGCCAAAGTATTGATCACAGCAGAAAATTTCTTTAATCATGTAAAAGACAACTCTTGTTGGGATGATTCACTGAAGGTATATATACAGATTTTTTTTAAAAAAAATATTGTCCCTTAAGACCAAAATTCTTAGGAAAAAAACAAGCAAGCAGACAAAAATTGAAGGATTTTTAAAATGTATTTGTCATTTGGATACTTTTTAGCAAACTATATTCTCTTTACTACTTTTTACTCACCAAACTCATAGCAAATGTTAAGAATAATCATAGTGGCATGTGAAAGACAGACTGTTATGTGTTATGCTTACATCAGAAGGAGCAACAGGGAAAGATGGGGGAAAAAAGATAAATCCACAACAAAAGATTTCACTTTCCTGTTCATCCTGTTCACTTGTTACAATTTATTCAATTTTGTATATACAAATTAAATTTAAATTTTATTATATTGTTTATAGCCTAAAGCAATAAGCATTTATTTTAATTTGTAAAAATATGAAACATATTCTGCTGTCTGCATAGTTCTGTCTTTTTTTTTTTTTTTTTGGCAAATATTGTCTAAAGAAAGAATTCTCTCTACTTCCATTTTTCAACATTCTTCTCCTCTGACAGGAACACAGATAAAATAATATTAATAATTTAATCTTTTCTTTAAAATCAAGTACATGATCAAAATCTAGTCTAGGACTGAAAGAATACATTTCAATTTTCTAGCTGTATCTGGAAAATTATCCATTGATTTTTTTGACAATTTAGTTTCTACAACACAGCTACAATTACATGAAGGAATTCTCTTTTGGAACTGTCAGTATTCTGGATTTATATTCTACTCACAGAAAATATTTGAGCATATGTTACTTCTTTTAGGAATAAAAAGCAATAAAATAGTTATGATTCTGTCACTAAATCTGAAGCAAATGACATTTTTCTTCCAGTGAAAGAGGGTAGAGCCAGTGGTGCATTGCAGAGATTGTTGTAGGTTTCTAAGACTGTGAACAGCAGTTGGTTATCTCTGTGATTAGTACTCTCTATTCAGAACAAGGACATAATGGTTCTCACAACATTTAAACTAAATTTTTGAAATAAGAAAACTATTGAAAAGTTCAGCACAATACTAGCACACCAGGAACCATAAAGTTGTGATACTCTTGAATCATCCAGAAGGGAAACACAGTATAGAAAATAATAGAGAAGCTTAAAAAACATTCTAAGACAGACAAGAAAAGAACAGAAGCCTCATGTTCTAAATACTTCAATAAGTTGTTTAATTCCATGAAATGTTTGATTCAGGCACTCCAAATCTGAGTGAAAGTGTTGCTATGAATTTTATAAATGGCTAGAAGTAAACCTTTATCCAATAGAAGTGGAGAACAATATTTGCAACATCCAGCACATGGATAAACCTTTAGAAGGAACTGAATGGTTCTTAAAATTCCACCAGCCACTGTACTGCTTGCATAACCTGGCTGTCTCCAGGTATTATACTCCTCCTGGTCTTAAACCAGCAATATTCCTACAGTTACAGAAACTTCCTCTCCTGGTGCGCATGACATTGAAATAGCAGTAAGAGAAAGGAGAGGTTTTTCTTCTTAGCAAGGTCATCACTACTAGTTGGAAATAAATATTCAATCCATTTTTGTTCCTTAAAAATACTTGCATTATGCCTAAGATGCCTGATGTTACTTTGATTTTTTTTTCCCCTAATCATTGAAAAAATGGAAATCCAAACTGGTTTTGAGTCTTCTGTGTTTGGTAAAGTTGTGTAATTACTATTACAACATGTTCTCAAAATGTGCCACCTGTCCTCCCCAAACCACAGGAAAACTTCTATTCTATTGTTATTACCCACAATAATTAACTAGCAGTTTCCTAACGATACCTGAGTATGATACTTGAAATAAATTCTGCAGAATTCTACACTCCAAAGGCTTTATTTTCTAGGATGTACGTTTTCTGGATACATTGAATTTTTGGTGTTGTGAGATCTGTTGGACATGAGAAAATTTCACAGTTTAGAACATCATCAAACTAGAGAACACTGCCCAAAGTAGAAATCATAAATTAAAGGGTCAGATAATACTGGAGTTGGCCTAGGTGTCTGTCTCTAACAGGAGAAATTAGTTCCTGAAGTAGCTTGGAAAAGACTAAAAAGTGCAAGTTTGTATTTTTAAATGTTATTGCAGACAGATAGCCTATTAGAACATATGCCTATTACTAAAAAATTCCTAAACTAAAATAGAATTAAACAAAACAAACCAACCAACCAAACCAAACCAAACAAACAAAAATAATAATAAAATAAATAAATAAATAAAAAAAAAACACACAAAAACCCCACAACAAAGCCCTGTACCCTACACTAAAATCTAGATATACACACATTCAATATTATCAAGTCTAGAATGCCATAGATAGTGTGCTCAGTCTTGTATCCTTTTCCTCAGATCCTCTTTTCACAGCTTTCCCCTCTGCTCTTTTGGAGAACACCATGCATGTAGTGTTTATGAACAACACCACTAATTACTGATGTGAAGTTAAAGAACAGACCTCTCCAGTATGTTTGGACAAAGTTTGGAACATCTCAAAAATGATCTTACAAAGCCAAGTCCTACCCTAGAGACTGTGTAACGTTACACATCTGTGCAAACCTCTAACAAGGCTTCAGAATCAGGAGACTACAGAGACTGAATCAAATTTCTGTGCGCTCTCCCTGGGGTCAGTGACAAATCAACAGCTGCTTGTTTCCATCAATAGTAGTCCATCTGCTGCTGAAAAAAAAAAAAAAAAAAAAAAAAAAAAGACAAGTTTGAATTCTTGTGATTCAGCTCAGGTGAGACTATGGGGTAGGTGACTGGCTTCTCAGATTTTAGACCAGGTGTGTTGTTGTCGGCTATGCAGAATGGGTACTGCTGATGCCTAATTACTGTGTACTTGCATAAGTCACAGACCACAAAAAAGAGGAAGACAGATTTACAAGGTAAGTCATTCTGTTTGAGATGATCTTGAGATTAGGAAGCTTTTAAAATAGACTAAGTTTGTGCTTCTTTATGAAAGCCACCGTTTAGCTACTGTAGTGCCTGATTTTTACACTATTTTCTTCAGTGTGGTTGTATTTCTAGAAGATCAGAAAGTCACCAGTCAAGGTAAAGACTAATTCTGTAAAACTTCCACTGGTGATGTTATTGAGATTCATTGGTATCTCCTGTTTCTCCTTGGGGGAGCAAAAGAGTGGGAGCTTTCAGAAACCCTGTTGAAGTCATCTGATTCTCGATGGCTACCTCCAGATTTAATAATTTATAACAAAGTAAAGAGTAGCCTGTCAGAGTCAAAGTGCTTTTCTTTCTATACTTTTCCCTGTCCTTTGAACACCTGCATACTGGGAGCTATAAGAAGGGGTGGTTGTTCCCTGAGACTCTCCTGTAACAGTGAGCCCAAAGTGAATCTACTAATGCTAAAATACTCCAACAAAGCAAATAATATTATAGAGATAATATCTACTGATATTTATCATAACTCAAGTGGCTAGGACATAATTAAAAAAATATACAACGTGCATTTATTAGATATGCTATTTCATATTAAACATACCACAGTGCAAAAGGTTGATTTTTTTTTTTTAATAACATCTTTTATAAGGCAAATCTAAAGCCTCTTGAACTAGATGGCTTCAAAGATTCAAAATAAGTTCGATGAGCTTCACATCAGGTTGTGAATTTCACCTTGCTTTCTACTAACATCTGGTCTATTGCCAGGTCTACCTACCAGCCTTTTGTAAATGTTTGTGATACTACCAGAGGTGTTTCTGGCATGACTCTAATAAATATTTATAAGTTTAGAAAGAAAAAGTCTTTAAGTTGAAGTGCTCGAGTTAAACCCCTAGCCCTGAATGAGGGTTGGCATATGGATGATGTCCACAACCAGGCAAGAAAGACCCTTCTGACTGGTTTTCACATATGGTCTGGCCAGCCTTGGGTGGGAACTGATGAGGAGATCACCACCAGGTGCCCCACCTTCCACATTAACTTGGAGGTGGAGGAGGAAGTTACCTCTGTAAGAGATGACTGTTTGCAGTGGGGCTGGGAGGTCTGCTTTACGTAGTGTATGTGCTGTGTGGGGGTTCTGGCTATTGAAAAGGCTCCTTGACTCTTTATGGCAAGTGGAGTTCCCAGGATGGCAGGGTCAGAACATGAAGCTGTCTCCGAGTCCCTGCTGTATAACTAACTGGGCTCATGGCCTGACTGCTACCACCTCCCATGGCTTGGCTTCCTTGCCTGGCTTGCTCCCTTCTTCACTTCCACTGGGTTGGGTGAGTGCATTGACTTGTTCCTCCCTCTGGTTGTCTGGCACTTTGGATCTCTGGTGTGTGATGTGGGAGTGGAGGGAGGAGTTGGCCGCTGGTCTGCCTCCTAACATCATTCTATCAGGCAAGTGATCAGCAGAAAATAAGTATTTGAAAAACTTAAAAGGCAAGTTGATAGGTTGTCTCAACATCATACAGATTGGCTTGCTAAAAAAAAATTCTAGGTCTGCCACAAGTTATGTCTTTGATCATATTTATGATGTTAAAAATGACATAATGTTGTGGGTGAAAAAAACTAATAGTGTAAATCTGATTTGTGAGTCCAAGACCTGAGAAGCCCTAAATACAGTTCCTTCTAAGATATAACTCAGTTTAAACTGACTCAAGCTATAGATCTACTCACCTATAGAGAAAAAGACAGTTTGTCTGGATCTAAATAATTGGGGCATTATAAGTTCAAATGCATCTCTTAAATTCACAGACAGCATAGTGTTTATCTGTGGGTTTGCAATAGGATTTGCCCCATAATGTTCAGTAAATAGCATTCATAACTTGCTCTAACTTCGAAATGATCTCACAAATACGTGATTTCACAGAGGCTGTGTTTTGGCAGCCTTTTCTCAAGGTGACAGAGGCACAGATAACAGAAGCAAAGCTCCCATCTGAAAGAAATGTTTTTATCTCACCAGGCAAAGGTTGAAGAACTCACTGTTACTTAGCTGCTATGTGAACACTTAAGAGCAATAAAAAAAAATCTGAAAAGCTGCATAAATTTTGAATCTGCGTAAGCTTATGTGGCATAGACAGATGTGGTGTAATCTGCATTTCCAGCTTGTTTCCTTCACTTTATTATCATCAATGCTCATCCACGTTCCAGTGTCTGTATGAGTATCATTGTACATATTAAAGACATGTTCTCTTTTTCCTACCCATCTGAGAAATCTCATATGATGGCTAGCCATATCATGGCTAGAAAAGCAGTTTACTGCAGAAATAATAAATCTGTGGTTATCTTAAAGCTTAACCTTCCACATCCTTTAAAACATAGCTATATCTCAAAGACATTTGAATGCTCCCCTTTTATTTCACGTTCACAACAAAAGCTAAAATCTCAGCTGAGCCAACACAATATTAGACATCCTTCCACCTTGAAGCAACAGCACCCTCACAAGTGGAAGGGCTGACTAGAGGGTGAGCTGGAACCTGGAAGTTGGGCATTTTTTCAGCTACATGTACACAGTCTGCAAGGGGCAGCCCAAAATTCAGTCCCTAACACTTGAAATGTTGCACCTGGATTATGTCTGAGCACAGTCAGTGATGAGGGGCAACTACAGATCAGGCTGCACTGTCAAATGTTTTGCAGTCATTCACGTAATGTGATAGTTTTCATAACATTGGCATTTCATCTGGAGAAGTGTGTAGAGTTTGGGGCTCCCAATACAGGAAAGACATTGACATGGTAGAGCAAGTCCAGAGGACAGCCACCTCTGATAAAGACGATGGAGTATATGAGGTGTATGGAAATGCTGATAGCAGGAAAAGCAGAACCAGGCTTCTCTGAAAGGTGCAAAACAACAAAAAGGCATGGGCTATAATGATTGATATTACAGTTAATTATGTGTAAAACATTTTTTGATCCTTTTAAAGTGAGGGTAGTCAAACCCTGCACAAGTTGCCCAGTGAGGCCTGGGAATGTTTTTAATTTGGAGATATTAAAAACTTGACTACATGTTACCCTCAGTAACCTCATCCAAATTGAAAGTAAAGTCTAACTTTGAAAGTGGCTCTGTTTTGAGGAAGGGAGCTGAATCAGATGACCTCTATAGGTCCCTTAAAAACTAAGTTATTCTATGATTCTGATACAAAACTTCCTAGCTTATGATCCTCCTCTGCCAACATCATCAAATCCGTCTTCTCTGTAGATTTATGAAAGATGTCATTGTTTCCTACCACAAAAACTCATAGCACTCAAAAGTTTTGCGTCTTACCTCTCAAAAAATTTCCCCAATTGCTTTCCTTACTACTGAATTACTAAAACGTATACAAATTGAAGTTCTCAGTCATCTTTGCTTGTCAATGAAAATGTCTACAAGCTATATTCAATTTGTTTCCAGATAAGCTCTTTGATTCCAGGCAAGTTAGCTATCCAGGCTGCCTTTTTGACCTAATTATATGCTCTAAAATCCAGAGCACATCTTTTTCTAAAGCACACTTGATGTGATATGGATTTTTTATCCGCTCCACATACAGAACAGCAGGAAATCAATGTGCACACAACTTATTCATCTTCTAATAGCAGATAATAATAAAAAAAATTCGAAGTACTGACTGTATATTCATGCTTGCTGTCCAAAATGTGATCTGTGCAGTGTGGAAGAGTAATAGAAAGTGATTGAAAGATGTCTGTGAATTGTGAAGGCAAATAATCTACTAGTATAAATTATTTAAATATTCTCAAAGTCAATAGAGCTATGAAAATTTACAGCAGCTACAAACCTGTCACAAGTCTTAATTTTCGTCATTTTAGTTAGATTTTTTGAATCAAAACACTTTAGTAATCGCCTTTGGAACTAAACAGAAGTTGACTGGGGTCAACAAAAATATTCCCAGAAAAGACAAGGAGCTCCTGATCAGAACTATTACATTTAAGTTACTTGCATTGCAATTGTTACCTTGGTTCTGTCAAAATTGTTTTATTTATCTGGGAGGAAAAAAAGATAAATCAGGAGCTCTGGGATATGCAGGGAAATTATTGTAATAGATAATTTACTAGATTAAAGAATGAAATGTCATTTGTCAAATTTTTATGCTTTCTGGAAACAATTTTTATGGAAGATACCTCTTTTTCCTCTTTAGATTACATTATACTGATCTCTCTTTTCTTCTCTCCCCTCAACTTCCACTTTGTTTTACACACCCCCTTGAAGTCCAGTTTATCCAAAGTTCTAGTGGATGTATCTTTTGACAGAAATTGTAAAAGTGACATGTTGGTATCTAAGAGATGGTTCAAGTGTCTCAATAGAGTGTCTCAAGAGAGGGAGGAAAAGTTCTGTTAGAGAAGCAGTCTTGTTCTGGGTATGGATAATGGCAGAAACACAAAATTAAAAACCTATACATCCTTTCCCCTGCTACAATGAGTAGATCTAAAAGTCTATCTCATTCCTTTCTCCTTTTCTATCAAAGAGTCAAACTTGATCACCTTCCCAGGTAGCCATAAGGAAAGGAAGGATGGGATTGGAGAAGAGTTTCAGGTTGGTTTGTTTGTTTGTTTGTTTTCCCAAGACCAATTCCAGTTTTGATCATAATGTTTTAAAATGTTAAGTAATAAAACTGCTACATGAAATTTGGATGTGATGATGCTTAGAATTTTCTCAAGCAGTCTTGACACCTAACTAGCTGAGTCATGAAAGACTTGGAAATTGTGCTCAGCTGGTACTCTGCTGGTGTGTAACTGTTAAGGAACGATAGGCAAGTAAAACAACATGAAGGGAAACCTGACATTTGTTTTTAAATTTTTTTTTTTACTATCTAGTTCTATATCATTATTCATACTATTAGCAACTGAAGGCACTTTTTTAAACTTCAAAAGACAGCTTTTGAATTCCCTTCTCTGTTAGAAGAAATCTCACATGGAATCAGCAATTGTTCTCTACAATGACTTTTGATATTGGAAAGATTTTAACTTTTTTTCTGAAAAAGGCCTCTTTAAACATAATGAAAAAATAACATCTGAAGGATTTTCATTTCAGTGGGACTCTTCTCAAGGACTTGAGACTTCCCAACAAGCTGTGTTGGGTTGACAATTTATTAGCCTCTGAGGTAGGACTGTGAAAGAAGTCTCTTGGCTGCCAGACTTCTTCCTTCTAGTAAGATTTCACTGCAGTAGATAATAGGTATCTCTTTTTTATCATTATTTTTGGATATTGTTGTTGTCCTTATGTCTGTAGTATTGCATTACAGTCTTAAATAATGGTATAGCTTGTAATAAGCAGCTTATATAAAATATATAATGCTGCTTTCATATATGTTGTCTTCTTGCTCTAATATTGCTATATGTTTTAATTATAGAATTATTTAAATTAACAAAAGCATGAATGCGGGATGTTTGGGACAAAGAAGGAAGTAACACCTTTTTACTGTTTTTGAAAATTTACTCCATTAAAACTTTTAAGGCAGCACAGGTTCTTCAGGTATGATTTCATCTAGAATTTGTTCATGGAGAAGCTTGTAGGGATCCAGTCTGTTGTCAGCATTCAATACTGCCAAAGGAAGAATAAGTTTGTTTTAACTGACACTGTCTTTTTGCTAGAAGAGTTCAGATATCCTCAGTTGGTAAGAACTAAGCTATATTGTTAATGATTTTCAGCAAATTAGGACAGATCAAGACATATCCCCTTTGAAGGACTTGGTTTTCTCTGCTAGAAGGACAACGAAGATGGGAAGATGATACTGTCTAGTGTTACAATGGTTAGTATTTCAGGTTTGAAAGTGAACAAATAAGACAACACCCTGTTTTTCAGTTGCACCATAGTCAGCCTGGTGCAAGAGTATAACAACCAACAGTGTTATAGGTCTGATTCGTACACATTGATCCAAAGAAAGGTTTTAATCTGCCTGTTGAAACTAATGCCAGCTGTCTGCAGCACCCCTGGGAAAAATATGCCAGATGGAGGTTGCCAGAACAGTATAACCATGTCCATTCTCTGCCAATATGTTCCTTTACACCAGTGGGACTTGAGGAAAGCACTTGAGCTAACTATGTCACAGGGGATCTCCTTGGCTGGGGCTTTCTTTTTCCTTTGTCCAGAAGAAGTAAGAGGAAAAAAAAAAAAAAAAAAAAAAGGCAGTTACTGTATCTCTGCATCTTCCTGATGATGCTGACCATGGTGATGATCATCATCACCATTAGAGCTATGGTGCAATAATATGCTAAATAATATACAGCAAGAACTACAAATAAGCTTTTACCTTTGTTCTTATTCTAAAAATATTTTCCTTAGCATTTTATCAGTTAATGTAGCTTTTCAGTATGTTTCCTCTATGTCATTTGTTTTGCCAACAAAGATTCCATTATGGTCTCAATACCATATACTGTGATTTGATTACTGTTTAAATCCTTTATGTGTGAATTTTCTCAAGACTTAGTTTTCTGAATTCCAAAATGGTTAAACTTGAATTGCACTTGATTTCCACTTAGTCAGGCAGTGGATTGTGTAAGTTCACTGCTAAATATGACCATTCTCTACTCCTTTTCACTTGCATGTACTATACTTGCCCTTCTAAAGGTAGTGGAGCTCTTATGCTGGCTCAAGAGCTAGGGATATCCAGCTCTCTTTATGCTTAACCAGTGATGGGGTAGGACTGTGCTGGTTGTCATTTGGTCTGATTTAATAGTCAGCTGTTAACACAGCCAGACCTAAATCTGTTGTTAAAAAAGCTTTGCACAAGCTCTGTTCTACTGTGCCCTTCTGGGACCTTAGCTTTCTGAATTCCAAGAATTTTTTTTCTAGGTTTGCAGTTATTTAGAAAGCACAGATGTTGATTCTTCTTGTCCCCATCATGGGTATATGCAAAGTGGTAAACTGACAGTGAGTTATTATGCTAAAAAATTCTGCTGTCTGCTTCTCAGGTGCACATCACAAAAAGAATAATCTTGTATGGATTTTCCTGTTTGTTATCAGAGGTGAAATGGGACTCTGATATTCAGGTATATAGAAGTGTTTTTTTCTCTTTCTTTCTTCATTATGTACAGTGAGAGAGAAGGATAGCTGCAATTCTCTACAGCTATCAGGAAAGACATGTTATGTTACCCTGATTGTAAGTCAATAACTTAAACTCAATACATTTGCTTTTGAATAGGGAAGTTATCTGGCTTGCAAGTTAACCGTACCATGGGTGAGGTGAACTCTGAATTGTAATGCTTCCAAAGCAAGTCACCATTTCCACATCACTTAGGATATCTGCGGTCTGCAGTCAATACTGCATTGTTAAGAGCTTTTTCCTCGCTTACTTTTTAATTATATATCCTTACAATTACATATGCTCTGTTATCCATGTTTTTGCATTGTATGGGGCCACCCGTTGTCCTAGAAGATCAGAAGCTGATTATAACAAGTTTGTTCATGTGTACTGAAATCAGTAATAGGCTTCTGATAGGTATGTTCTTGCAGCAGGCTAGGACAGCAGGAGAATATATTTCCAGTGAGTGTGTTCAACAAGCATTCCCTAGTGAAACTGCCTTCACCCTATGTTGCTACGAGGAGGGTAAGAAACCACAAAGAGCAGAGGCCTCTATGAGGAAAACGTGTTTCTGTTGCTCCGTTCATGATGAAAACAAAGCCCGGAGCTACTGACTTAGTGGTGCACAGGTAAAACTGCAGAACTTCTTGGGAACCCACAGTTGCCAGCTGACCTCCAAGTAGCAAGGAATGGCCATAGATAACATGTTTGTATATTTATCGGGTTTTGTGCATTTTCACATTGGTATGAAAGACTATCCTGGAGGTCTACAGTCTTAAATTAAGCCCAGTTGCTGTTTTAAGACAAGAGGCTGTATAACACATTCACTCACTGCTTCAGGATCCTTTGTCATGACTACAAGCAGTATTCAGGTTCTCAGACAGTATCTCTTGCCCTATCACGATGAACTTTCCTTCCTTCTTGTAAAGAAATAAACAATCTCAATGTCAAATACTAAAGTATAGTTTAGTGACTTCAGATTTTGCACACTGATGTGGGTTTTTTTTTTTCCTCCCTGCTGTCATCTTCCCTAAGCCACTGGTGAACTATCTAGATTGTCTGTCTCTCTGCAGGCTATTTCCTATTGCTTCATTTTTCATTTTGAAAAATGTGCAAACTTCCATCTGTTTCTAGAATACAATCCTTCTGAGATCTATGTATGTATGAGCTTTTTGTGCTGAAGAGGCAGGTTTCCTAGGACTGTATCATTTTATGTAAATGCATTTTGACGTTAGTTTTCCACATCCACATGCTCATTCTACCTGCATATTGTGTTTTAGGTGCCACTTGGAGTGGGACTAAACTTCTATAGTGTTTGTAATGCAGCTGGACACTAATGTTAAGCACAAGTGAAGGCAGAGCTGATCAACAGAAAAATCTCAGGTTTCTGTTTTTAGCCAGGGTGTATGTGCTTGTGCTGTACAGCAGATGTTTCTGCCTTTGAGGCAATTTCAATGCTGAGCTATTTTAAAGACAGATTATTCTACATGAACAAGTAAATTCATAATTAATTCTATTTTCAACTTTTCAAGAGTATTTTTTTTTTTTTTTGCCACTGAGGGAAAAGCGTGTTACTGCCTAAAATGTAAGCTCTGAGAGTTTATATAATTCTTGTTTCATCAGATGGTGTTTCAGTGACAAAGGATAATGTGTTCTGACCAGAGCTGGCTTTGATTCATACCTAACACTGAGAGGTAGGTTGTGAGTCAGATAACTAAAGGCTTTCATTATATAACTAAAGAGATAGATGTCAACCAGACACCATCAGAGCCTGTTGCCTAAAAATTCCCTCTGAGACAGGTGATGCTGACAGCACTTTCTTCTCCCCTGTTTGCCCATACAAACTTTGTTTATTAATAAAGCTTCACTTAGTTTGGAGACCCTGACTATGCAACCTCTTCTCAGAACTGTCTGACACATTTGCTCCAGTTTCAGGGTACCCTCTTTACAGAGGTCACTTTGCTGAGGAGAAATAAGCATTGTTTGCAGCTCCTACATGCACTTCTCCATTTTCTGGAAGAATATTTTTATGTTGTCTTGTGTGGTAGATATGAGTTACTGTGGTGATCTGTGATAGCACCTCCCTGTTCTGGCCTCCTGGAATGAAGTTGGGGAAAATTGTGGAATTGCAAATGGTGTTATCAGTGATTTAGCATGTGTCCTCACAGCAAAATGGGAGAGGTGCTAGTCCAAATTAAATTCTCTAGACTTTACGCAGTCCTATTTAGTCATCCACACAGCACAGGTCTAAACAGTAGCACATTTGGATGCAGTATTCTGGATAGATACAAATGGAAGGAAAAAGCCACATGTGAAAGTGTAGATTGAGCTGCCTTTTCAGCAAAAATCTGTGGAGATGCATCAACTCCAGTTGAGCTAAGATGTCTGTATAGCTCTATTGTATCCCAGGGGCAGTAGGGCTGCACCAAGTGGCACAGGGAGACATACGCTCGGCATCCTGCCGTGCTGACACAATGACATCTCTGTTTCAGAGGTGTAGGTTTCTCTTAGTAGAGGTACCTGAGTGGAGTAGCACAATACTACACAAATATAACTTTGATGTGAGATGCTGTTCACAACCTTAAAACTCTGGCTGCTTTGACTTTGCCTTTTTCTTTACCTCTTCAGTGTCTGAGGTTTTGTGTATGCTTTTTTTGTGCAGTTATTAAAGTTAGGTGATTACGTTTACTTTCCTTTCAAGGGTTAATAGTGTCCAGATTATAGTATTTTGGAATAATTATGTTGTAAAGCTATCAAAAATCATTTAATCTGAAGAGTATGATCTCGTGGATACAAACACATCTGTGAATGGGGCAAAGTCAATTTTGGATGTTGGAATAGGTCGTTCTTTTACTACATCAATGGAAGCTAGTGGTGGTGTACAGTGTTAGGAATAAACCCTTAGGGAAGAAAGGAAAAATTGCTAATGCTGGCAGCAGGAGCAGTTGTTCTGCATGGCCTTATGGATTTAAGTTTCTTTTATCTTGTTCCAGTGTGTATATTTACAATGTGTGCATTCTTGAGAATTTGTGTTTTGAAGTTCAAACGCAGCTTTAGACAGTACAGCAACATTTTCTGTTCATCTCTCTTGCTAAAGTATAAAAGCCTCTGTAGTTAATATAATATTTTATCTTGTTATAGTTTTCTACAACTTCTATACTCTACAAAGAGCATGGGGGAGATTTTTTGGACTTGATAGTTCTAATCCTCTTTTACATAGGTCACAGGTTCTTTTTCAAATAGATATATCATTAGCTTTCATAAATACTAAGACAATGTTGGTCCTAATAGTGAAAAATTATATCAGCTAATTTAATACCTAGTGTTGGAGTTTTGCTGCCACTGTTTTCTTCCTGAGTTCCATTCTTCTTGTAGAATAGAAATGAGCAAGTGAGGGGGTAGTGGAATAAAAAAGCAGGAGTGTTTTTGGAAAACAAAAACTGTGTCACAGCTAAAGCAGGAAGTGACAATCAAAGATTTTATTAAGTGTAAATGGAAGAGAACAAACTTGTAAATGCTGTGTTCGCATAACCCCAAGTCAATGAATGACTTGGTATCAAAGACTGTTTTTCATTTCAGAAGCTGATGTCTTAGACACAGGCTAATTCCTGGAGGCAGCCATTCATCCAAATGGAACTTGTAGATCAAAATGAATGGGGTTTACTCCTCAACAGGAAAGAAGGAAAGACAAAAACTGTATGGAAAGAGCAGATTTCTTCTCTTTCCCTCCACCCTTAAGAAAAAGCTTTTGCTTTGAATTGCCTTTATTAATTTTGTATTGAATTAGGCATACTGTCAAACTTCTTGTCCAGTTTGCTCAAAACAGTTTGGCCAAGTTGACAGCTATTACAAAAGCCTTTGCTTGAGCCCAAATCATCTTTTCATTGCTGCTGAAGTGCCTCAGAGAATATGAAACAAAACTGAATAGGTTGCATTTTATAATTATTAATGAGCCTTCTTTCTAGGTATATAAACTGTCAAAAAGGGTAAAACATTATAAAAAATCTCTTGCCTATTTAATATTTCTTAACATTGCCAGACCCCATCAGTTTTTGACAATCATTCATGTTATGTCAGTTTTAATGCTGTTGAACATGGTACAGTATTTCCCTTGGCTTTAATGTACTTTACTATTTATGTGAAGTAACTTTTCTTCAGCATAAATGAAAGCTACTATTATATGCTTTGTAGATTATTTTTATTTCTCAGACACATGCTATATTATAACATGGTTTCATTTTATTTCTTTACTTATTCAGTAATTACCTTTAAAGGGTTTGAATAAATTAATATGTAGCTGAGTTGTAGTTTACATAAATGGAATATAAATTAGCTTGTGCAAAAGACAAATC
>NW_008593047.1:13449-75278 GCF_000691845.1 Merops nubicus | reverse complement strand
GAATGCCTTGCTAATGTCCCTAGTTTTCAGTCCTCAAGTCCTACTTGAGTCCTGTTCACCACTTCCCTGGTTTATACCAGATTTCACCTCAAGTTTAGCAAAGCATATAAGCATGTGCTTAAGCTTTGCTGTTCAAAAAATCACTATGCAAATCAGTCAGTCAAGTAAGTAAAAGTCGGTCAAAACAAGCCAACATTTTTTACACTTGGTTTTATTTGCCTTCTGGTTTTATGTATACTGATGACAATTTTAAATTTTAGCAAAGCTATTGAAGCCAGCAATATGCTTAACAATTCTAACTCAAGAATTAAGTAAAAATAACTCCTAGAAACTCATTCCTTAAGAAAAGCACACCAGGAGACTCAGAGAAAGTTATGGGTACTTTCAACATTGAGTTGTCTCAAACTACTTAATGCTGAATTATGGATTACATCTAATAGCAAAATGAGTAAGCAAATGTTTTAACTACTTCTGCCAGGCTAGCTTATTCCCCAGGCTTCTCTTAGGCTGGATATGAATCAGCTCTGGTCCAGAAAGTACATGCTTATGTCTGTGTGTTGCTAATTTGCTCTGCTATGTCTCACTTAGTGTCTCCTTGTTTTGGGAGGTTAGTGGGTCAGCCCCCTCTTTATAAATGCTGTAACTGAATGAAGGTTTTGTATACTGAAGCTGAAATTCTTTGTATTTCACGTTTCTTTCTTATTATTTTAAAGATACTGTTTCTTGTTAAAATCGGTACACTATGCTGCAGTTGGTATTTTTGCAGCAGTGACTGCTTTGAATTGGCTTCATTTTCAGACAATGGGTAACAAATCACTATGCTGACGAGTCTCACTAACAGTTAATGTTATATAAATACATGGCCATTATGTATGGCAGTATGCTACTTTAAAAATAGCTCTTTTCATACCATTCTTATGGTACAAAAAGGAGAATAAATGGTAATTATGTGATGCCTTACAAATCTGTATTTAAAGTGATTAAAAATTGGGATGATATTTTCCATTGTGAATCTTCTTAGTAATGACAATCAATAATGAAAATACACAAAGAAATGGAATTAAGTATTCCACATTCTTTTGCATATCCTGTTTTTTGAATTGTCTGAATAATAGTTTAGTTTTTATATAACTTTTTTTATTTATTTATTTCTCTTTTGTGTTGTAGTTAATTACTTTTATAGTGATCAAAGAAGCTCGGGAATCTTGATTTACAAGTGTTAAACTAAAGAGTTTACTTCTCTCAGTTCTGATTCTTCTGTGATTATAGTCTATTAATGTTAACAAAGACTTAAAAGTGCTTGTGAGGCTGAAGCTTACTTTCAAACATAATGGAAGCTGTGGGAAATATTGCAAAGACTGAGCATGAACGATTAAGTTATTCTACCAACTTAGGCTATAATCCTACTACTACTGTGTACTTGTTATAGTCTTCAGGACTGTGCACAGATGTTAAGTATTTAAAAGTCAGATGTTAGAAGAGGGTCCCTGTCAACTCTCTCCATCTCAGCCCTGCCTGAAGGTGGGATTTGTTTGACCTGACTCCAACTGTCAGAAAATTAGGTGTCTAAAAACTATCAGTCACCAATTGTGGCACAAAGGAGACAGATTCACACGCACAGATATTTATCAGCGGGGTCCATAGCTGGTAGCATACATTGACTGTCAAAGTAGCTTTGGGGGAAAGATAAAAACAGAAGAAGAGAGAGCAAAAATGGAAAACTTATCCCTGGTGGCCATCAGAGGAGAGAAGTGACAAGGTTCACAGCTGAGCACCCCCAGGCCCTGTTTCCATCAGCAGCAGATGGTTTACCAACGCACACACACATATGAACTACTGTTGTAACTACACAGATGTCTTCAAGATCTACTCAAAGTGTCATTTTTTTTGTGGGCATGATGCTCTCACTGCTGACGGAAGCACACTTTGGGGATGGGTGCTGCAACTGGTTAAGCTGTGTGCATGCATTCTATTTGGTCCACTGAGTAACCAAAATATAGGGAGGAGATGGAAGAAAAGTGACTGTTACACCAATTGCAGTTTCCCATAAGAACACACAATAACAACTTTGAGGCTTTCAGATGCAAGGTTGTAAGAATAACAATAGGAAAATATTGCCATAAGGCTCTGGGAAAAAACTGCTGTGGTGACTTCAGTGAGAGATTTGAGCTCTGAGGGAAAGGCAGGCTTCAGAGTTGCAAGTAGAAGGCCCTTGGTTGTAGAGAACACCAAGACACTGTGCAATACTACCTTAGGAAGGGGTGGACTATGCCAGGGAGATGCCTGTCTCTACTGGCTGCAAAAGGATTTTCATCAAAGTTTGTTGCTTAGCTTTTAGTTAATGCCAGTTGAATTCTACTCCATATAGACGCATCTGACAGCAGGATACTTTTAACATGTAGCTATATATCTGCCTTCAGGAATCCTCATAGGCCATGCTCCTGGTAATATTATATTCTTCTTGTTGTACTTGTAGCTATCTTTAGCTTAGCAGTTTGTAGTAGAATACTTTCATTTATATAAAAATGACATATTCTGTAAGGAATTGACACTCTCCTAAAATGACCTGAGAAAAGGGCCTTGTCCAAACTCAGCAGTTGCAGCACTTCACCTGTTCTAGGAAGCTGAAAAAGGCCAGTATGCAATAACTGAGAATTATGCCTAAATATTTCAGCAGCTCATGTTATGTCATCAGTTATATCTTGCTTATCCAGCCTTATTCCCATAGGGTTTTATAAACTGCTTAGAGTGGTAGTACTTCAGTCCCATTAGCAGCTGGAGAGGTAAAACAATTTCAGGAGAAGGAAACCCTTCCATCATAGAAATAGTTGCACAGGCATAATATGTCATGTAGAGCATGGCTAAGAAACCATTGTAGAACGATTTACTGACTACAGCATTGTTTTTTTTTATCCTCTTCCCTGCCTTCTACCACCTGCTGTATCCATTTTTTAAGTTGGATTCTTCCTTTGACAGAGCATCACTCATGCAGATCACTGTCCTGTTAAGGTTATTCTGACATATTCCCTTTGTCTGACTCCAACTTTGAAGATCAGGCCCTTCACCCAAGTCTATAGGACTGAAGAACTGCCTGCTGTTCTAGCTATGATCTCTAGTTCAGGAATGAAAGGACTAGCAGGAATAAAACTAGTCCCCAGCCTCTTTAGCATACCGCATGTTGAGTATAGTGAACTGGCTTATCAGATTCCAGCTCTTGTACTGCTCATCTCTTCTTCACTGAAGTGGCTACTCTCATCTTTTGGCAGATGTTACATAAATCTGTAGTTCATACTACCCCATCACAGATGCTTGGATGCCAATGTGCAGTAACATCCAGGAACGAAGCTCTGTGATCAGATTGACATAATCTGTAGTCCACATCAGTGATGTTTATGTGGTTTGGTGGCATCTTCTGTTCCCAAGAAGTACAGGTATTGTCTATTTCAATCAACAGTAAGACACATGCTCAATGATCATCAGTGATCTTGGCTGGCTTATCTGAAATGTGTAGACAGTATCTTCAGCAGTCATGTAGTAGTAATTTTTAAAACATTTTTGTCAAATAGTTATCAGTTTTACAGGTATAAGCATTTACCAGAATAATGTTTTTTGACAGCTTAACTAAGTTTGAAAGCATCAAGCACCAGCACTTAGATAATGATACTGGCAGAGATGTTTTTACTGCATTAGATGCCAATTAAAGTACTGATTTTGTAATTATAAATCAGCATGTTACAGCGGATAATTAATGTTGTCACACTCGAGCTGAAATACTTTATATAAGCAAAAGCCTTTCCTCTGTCGATTTGCTAATTCAAGAACCAGAAAATATTGCATATCATCTCTTAATATTTTAATACCTATCTTTGAGCATTCCTACTCCTGCCTGCAGCCATAGCAGCACACTCTGCTATATAATGGCTCAATTTAATGTGTGGACAGTGTTCAGAAGAGATGTAATAATCTGCAGGGAGAAAATTGTTCCTAGAAAATTAAGATTAGATTTGGGACCAAACATACTCCAAATATTTTAAAATTGTTATAAGATAACATCATTTTACCAGTAAGAAAACTTGATTGAAGCAAAGGCAGTTGGCAACTCACACTAGCAAGGACTTGTTGCAGAATGTTTTTTTAATGTAGAGTTGCTCTAAATTATAAAAGAGATGATGGAGAGGTAGTCCTAGAATAAGGTTTTGATCCTATAACAATGAAGCATAATGTCCCCAATCTTCTCAGCTAATTGAACTGAGTTGTGGTCAAGCTGATTGTTTTTTCCATTGATAAGTCACACTATTAAATGTATAGAATCTGACCATTGAACACAGGACAAGCTATAGATTAAAACACTCTTGTCCATCTTTGAGCAGGAAATAGGGTCTGAATTTTTTTTTCTCTCTGAAATAAAACCCCAGTGATAGCTGACCATGTATCAGCACAATAATTCTACTGGTAACCACAGATGTGTTCTATTGATTCAGGCTAGGAAATGGGAGGCTGAATCTGAAGACCATTCCCGTCTTCAGGGAGTTGAAAATCACTGCTTGCCCCACCAGGGAAAGCGACTAATGGACTTTCTCTGAGAAAACATCTTCCAGCTCTCTTTTGTAATTGGGCCACACTGAAACCAGGAATGTGAAAGTGGCAGGGCTAGGAGAAGAACCAAGTACAAAAAACTCACATCTGGTTTAAAACTGAAGACACTCTTACTATTAGCCAAATATGGGGTTCAGCCTCTGCTTTCAGAACTCTTTATGCCTCTGTTATTCAGTATTGTATTGAAAATATACCCTGTTTGCTCTCAGCGTGGTCACAAAAAAGAATGAACCTTACATGAGCTTATCCAAAGTTGCACATCCTAATTTTGAAGGGGATCAAGCATGCATGGGAGAAAAATATAATCAGAAGTTGCTCCAGGTCATTGGTCTTCAACACCCACAACTTCTAATGCAGCCACCCTGCAGCATGCCTATCAATGTTGTTTTACTTTCCCAGCTCTTTCCATTATTTAGTTTTCTTCCTATGCCAAATTGTGAAATTCTGGTCATAAAGTAGAACCGCTTTCCTGACTACTAAATAGAATCTTGAACCCTCCAAATATTAGATTTGGAACTGTGGAACCAAGAGAAAGCCCAGTGTACATGGCAGTGAAGAGTGGTATCTGCTCATCCAGTCATCCATATTTAGGCTAGAGATAATACAAATATTGTATGAAGTTATAGATCAAAAAGATGTGATTTTTAACAGTTTATGGTTTTGTGATAAAAGTGTATGAATCTAGAGGTAAAAGATGAACACAAAACTAATCTATTTTAATGTAATTTTTCAGTACTAAAATGGGGGAAGTGTTATATTCTTGTGAAATATGTTTTCTTTATCAAATATAGGTAATTGCAATGCTTTTATGGGTAAATAGGAACAATACAATGATTGATTATTCCCAGTGTTCTACATACAGGTACCTTCTTCCTTTTTGACAATAATACAGCTTTGAAATATTTAGTTGAAAGAATTAGTCCTGAGGTTATTTTATGTCATTAATAATTTTGTAAACTTTTAAAATTAAAAAATAAACCTATTTTTGATTATTGAGACAAAAAGCAACACTCTCTTTATAAATATGTATATACACTCGAAGTTAATCAGGTCACTGTTCTGGAATTAGCTGACTTGTTTGCCTTGGTGTATCGCCAATTAGCAGGAACCCAAGGATACTGTCAGCTGACAGCTGGAAAGAGATCCCAAGCTCTGCAGCATACGGTTTTCTGTGTTGTACAACACCCTGAGCTCATAGTATTAATGCTTTAATATTACTTATTAGAATTTTCATCAGCAATCCGTCTGCTACTTTTTCATGAGCAAATTATACTGCTAGAACCCTGCAAGGAAGCATTTTCCTCAAAAGCATACTTATTTTGGGGTTTGAAAGGAGCTTTTTTGTTAGTATTCCTAAAAGGGATTGGTGAGGAGAAGAACAAAACAAGAGAAATCACAACAGATAAATGGAATGGGGGTGGAGAGGAAGAGAAAGAAGGCATTTTATTGTCCAGGAAGCTGCATAGTTCAGAATGATTTCTGAATACAACACCTTTAGAAGATTATTAAAGGGATTTGTTCATAGAAATCTAGCTTTAAAAGAAAAATATATACTTAATGGAATTGTACTTTTGAGGTCTAAATGTGGATTAAAAATTTTTTTCAATAAATGGTCGTGAATGGTTGACTTTTTTTCTAGCACAGAATATACACGCACAAATACAGTTTATTGACATAACAGGTACAATATAGAAACAGTTTGCTTCTTTTAAGATTCAGAATAAGTTATAGTTGTTTTCCGAACCTGTTTGTTTGAAATGCTGGATAAATAAAACAGAATCACTTAAGATCAGAAAGTGAAGACCCACATGAGTGAGCAACATTAAAGGTAGTTATTCATTTTCCATCCTTAAGTTATTCTTCTCTAGAGAAACATATAATCTAGAGAATACATCATCTGTATATTCTTATATGTATTTATAGAGAGAATGCAATTCTCTTATTTCAGATGTGATCTATAAGAGCAATGCTGATGCTGCATATTCCTGAAGTCCCTGCCGTGACTGGGAAGGAGTAGCCAGTCAGAACCTGTGGCATGGGATGAGGCTGGATTTATAAATAAAGGCACTCTGAGAATTACACATACACAATTCAAGATTAGTGTTGATCTATCTTTGTGTTATTTACAGTTGCACTTGAGTCCACGTGCATAGTTTTAATAGAGCTTAGCCGCAATAGGATTCAGGCTAAATATCACATTAGAAGCCCCCACAAGGGAGAAAAGCTTTCTGAGTACAGGAATAATGTAAAACACATATCTGTGGAATGCTAACGTTGACTGTATAAACTCCTGTGTTGGCTGCCACACAGATTAATGCATGACTGTGCAAAGTTGTAGATATTTGTTGATAAGGTAGATGTAATATGTGTAGTTAATTGACTTAAGTTAAAACTGCACATTCCTTACTTTGGTAAATTTTCATCATTGAATTAAAACATTAGGAGAATAATAATAGAAGCTAAGAAAACTTTTTTTTTCCCAGAGAAATTCAAAAACAGAAGTGTGATGGGGATGAAGGAGCTTCCATATTTCAAAAGCTTAAATGGGCTCCTGTTGGCAGTGTGCTGTTAAAGGGCAGATAACAGTGCTGCTGTTTTCGTCAGGGTTTGCAATCACCGTCACAGAGCTTGTTATGTACTGGCTGTGGGAGCAGCAGCAGAGAAGAGTGCAGATTGGAAATCAGTGTTTTCTGTCAAGAAAGGGATTTCTCTGCGAGTTAAAGTTTCATAAAACATACCCATCCCTCACTTGCAGATCTGCTCAAACTGCCAAAACTCAAGCAGAACTGCTGCATCAGTACTTTCCCTGCAAAAGCTACACAAAGACAGTTACATAGCATTAGGAAACACTTATCTGTCTTGTGCAAGGAGGAAATGATGAGGTACAGGAGTGCAACCAGCACTCAACAGAGGAAGTAGAGTTGTGTGTGCAGCAGTTTAAGGTAGCAACATTTGGTGTCAGCCAGTCTTCTTGATGGGGCAACTGGGGATGTGCTGGCAGCTCATTGTGTTGCTTTTTTTCCTGGGTATGGTCTGCTTTTCTGTGTGAGCTACAAGGATAGCGGTCAGCAGAGCAGCCTGACTCTGGGATATTTCTTCTGAGGGACAGTTCTCCTTCTCCAGTTCTGTTGGCTTTAGAGGGCAATATCTGTTGCAGTATAACTAAAAGCATCTCCAGCTTCCTGGGGAGTCTAATGCTTTGAGTTAGATCCAGCAAAATGGCAAGTTGGTTACTGGACAGGATTATATACAGCGCTGGACTTGCTGACATGGGATTCTTTTTTTTCATAGTGGATTGCTACTGAACAAATGTGTAATGCAAAACAGGGAAATTGTTAGCTTTCAGTTAATGTCACAACCGAAAACCAAGTAGAAGACAACTGAACATATCTGTCATATAGGATGATGCAGTTGGTATGTGTGTTCATATAAAGTCTCCTTAAACCAGAGAGCCTCGTCTTTCTAGCCCTGTTTTTGTCCTACCTTTCCAAACTCTTGTAGCCTGGGACCTTGCTCCCTCTGGATCACACACCTTTGTGTATTTACTCTTCCTAATGACTAGATGGCAAGGAGAAAGTTGAACATTTCAGGATTACTTTCACTTTTAACATAAAGTTCATGATTGAGTGAATGTAGAGCTTATGTAAGTTTGAGACTGAAAGCTGTATATAACATTTGAATATCCATGCTGATACTTTGGAAAAAGATTCAGATCATGTTCAGATCATGCTACTAAATTTAGGCGTTCACAGGTAGGTGTCCTGATGAAATAGGTGTCTAAGCTCTCATTGTCAATTGTTCTTTAGTCAAAGGCTTAATACAGTCATCCTAGAAAGCTATCAATAGGTGTTTACAGCTGTCAGAAGCATCAGTGCAGGTGTAAAAATGTCCTGTCCTTGGCTGCTTCGCCTCTTCTAGTACTGCTTATTAGAGACTTCCTGCAAGGCTTCACCTGGTATCAAAGCCCAGAGGGACTAGTCCTTGTTTTTCAGAGCTACAGGGTTTTTCGTGTTTGTGTGGTTTTGTTGTTGAATCGTTTGGGTTGTTTGTTGGTTGGTTGGTTGGTTTTTTGCCAGAGACACTAGAAATTACTAAAATAATTCTGCTTTCTTAAACAGAAGTGACAACTTGTAGGAATCCCATACTGTTGAGGTATGCTGCTGCACACCAAAAAAAAAAAAAAAAAATTCATTAAATGTAAGGGCTCAAGAAAAATTTTATTCTAAATAAAGTTCTCTGGTACAAAAAATGCATTTTTCTCCATATTAAAAATTAACTTCTCATAAAGTTTGATCACATTTTTTGTGGTTTGAGTGTTCTCTGGTCTGTGAATCTTTAGCGCTTAGCCTTCTGAGAAGCTGGATGTCATGTCACCCAGTATCTGGGTAGCAAGATCACTGGGACAAAAGTGTGCCTGCTGCCTACATTCCTGGAGGGGAGGCAGAGGAAGGAAAGGAGAGACATAAGAAAGATATCTGTCTTCTCCCAAAGAAAAGGCTGCCTATTACTTTCAAGTAAGCCTCCTCTTCTGTTTGGCTTAATTCTGATCCCACTGGAAGACAGTGAAGAAGATAAGTACTACAGAACTTTGATGGTGATACCCTTGAGTTGAGACAGTGCATTCACTTTCAACAGTTTGGGGGCCCTGAGGCAGAACACATTTGTGCCCAAATGAACAGATTCTGTTGAGAAAGCCTGAAAGCATGGCCATGGCTGTACTGCTCCCTGAGCCAGCTCAAAAGTGTCTATGTCATTTTGTCCAACGCATAGAACCCCAAAATTGTCTTTAGGCAGCAACTGAAGCAAAGGAGATGTCTATCTGTACTTAGACAAGCTGCTTAACTTTATGCAGTTTTTTCTTCCTGGAAGCTACATCAGCATTTTAATGGTTCCCTCATCCTAAAGAGATATGGCAACAGAATTAGCTAAAAGTCCTTCGGAAGTTAATGATCATAAAGGACTAATACTGATCCTATCACTATTAACACTGCATTTATAAGTCAGGAGAGCTGAGACTGCTTTCTGCTGACCAGACTGTTCTACAAGGCAGTGAAGTTGGTCAGACTGCAAGGTGTGGCCCTCACACACAGCCCAGGGCACATGCTCACCATCAGCATTCATTTCTGTATTCCTCAAGTGCGATGCCGAACCTCAACTGAAGTTCAGCTTTCCCATATCAGGTTGAGGAGCCAGCCACATTTTCAAGAAATCACCAAGATCTAGCTGGACATGGTGGGAAAATATGTGTTTCACAGATACATGAGACTAGTTCTTCTTTAGATAAAAACATGAGTATTAATATTTTTCCACACTTACTATATTCCAAGCTCTATGGAAACTTTTTGAAGAATTCATCTTAATATGTTTTCAGGTAGCATTGGAAACCTGTAATGTTGCCTTCTGTCTTTAAAAGCCATCAGGTTATGGCTCCTTCCCTATGAACTTTTTATAAGGTTGTCCAGAACATGGGAAAGAAGTAGCTATCTGCCAACTAATCTCATGAAGTCTGTATTCACTGTTCAAATGCTTGTTTGTAGAGCTAAACCAGATCATGCAAAAACTCCCAGCAGATCCATAAATGAGAAACACATATTGGCTTTTATATTATTTACTGTTGCAAAGCTTCTGCACCTTTTATTGGAAAATAGATTCTAGTTAATTAAAAGAAGAAAAATTCAATAATTAATATTTTTGCATTACTTTGTTTTATCATTCAGTTCTATTCCATTTGCAAGTGTTGTATTAGGCAAACTAAATGTACAAATATGCAAGTTTCTAGCAGCTGCTCTTGGAACTGAGGTTTCCCTTGAGACAAATGGGGTTCTACATGCAGTTATAGATGCTCCTGCTGGGTCAGTTTTGCTGCACTAGTCTATGGACTTTATGTGTCTGCTGCCATGCAGCTCTGTTTCTTGCTACCCAGTCTCTTTGGAACCTCATCTTTTTAAAAATATGAATACGTATAAAACAGCTTCCCATTTGGTGCAGCCTGAGTGGTGGACAAAACAGAAGAGTGCATGTGGGTACACAGCATAGAATTTGTTGAATTCATCTGTACAAGTATAAATCAGTTCACAAGAGTAAGTTTGATGTGCACTATTTCAGGAGCCTACCTATTCCATACTAAAGTGTCAGTTTTCTTCCTAAGGAGAAAAGCTGAAATAACTAGAATACTGTTTCCCTAGTATTTACCTGTCTTTTGGAGTTATGAAAGCATGTCCAGAGAATATAAGAAAAAGGTAAATAAAATAAGAATGATGTTCTGGAACTGTCCCAAATAAAAAAAAAAAAAAAAAGGTAGAAGCAATTCAGTGAATGCTAATCTTTAAATTCGATCAGTCCAGCAATAGTATTAAAAGAAACACTAAGGAGTTTGTAGTCTTAATATTTTTCTCAAATTTTCATAGAAACTTCAAAGGAAAACAGAACAATTATTGTTCTTTTGAGGGCACATACAATAGTACAGTAAAATGTAAAAATGAGTTTTTTGTGTTGTGTGATATTATTCTGTTAGGGAAAAACAATTAAAAGATGTTAAATAGTTTGGATTTTGTTTGTTGGCTGTTTTTTTTTTAAACCTATGATTCACTAAAGAACATTTTACAAAGTCTTGTATTGCTTATAACAGGTGATTTAGGACAATTCATAACCATGACAATTCAGCCTATTGATATCAAACCACTTTATGCCAATGCTTTGTGCTCTGTTCTTCCACTGACAATGTGCAAACCCCTTATATTACTCGTGATGTTCCACAAGTTGAACTTTGAAATTTCAGTCATCTGTTTAATCAATACGTTTTATAAAACAACATATTAGGATTGGTTTTTGCTGTCTGAGGCACAACTACCATAAGGAATGATAGTGGGTTTGAGGGTTTGAATTTAAAATGGTCTTTTTATTAGCTGTTGTGGAAAACCACAATTACATTTCTTTGTGTTTACATTCTGGACATGTTACAAAATTGCTATAATTACACAGAAAAGAGTGATTATTATATGGTTGACTTTTTACATTTCAAAATTATAAAAATACTGTTATAACATTACATGTCTGAGTTCCTCTCGTAGAAAAGTGAAGGGTACAAGTTTCCTTCAGACCTTAAGTCAGGTTGTTTGTGGTGTATTTCAGGTCAGCCTCTGTAGTTTGTAACCACTCCTGTAAGCCCTTCAGAGTCTACAGTGATGAGCACAGTGGATGATTTAGGCACCTAACAGGAACAAAAGAAAAATAGCTTTGGAATATGTAATGCTTGTATAAGAGGTATTCAATTAGAAAACAACTAGAACCTTTGAAACAGTGAAATTAGGTTGAATTTGTTTATCTGGCCAAACAACACTTCATTCAAATTGCACGCCCAGATACATTTTGATCACTGACAAATTCAAACCAAAATCTTCATGTTATTCATCAAGAAAGAAAAGCATATGAGCAAATTTCATGTGTGTGTATTTTTAACTGTTGTCTCAAAAGGCAAATTAGTTTTTTCTTGCATAAATTACTTTCATAGGTTGCTTTCTTGGATAATGAAGGTTTTGCACTTGTGATGCTGGTGAAAGACTTTTTTAAAATTAAAAATACTCCTAGACTAAAATGCTGTGGATTCCAGTTCTATCCAGAGGAATGAATATGACCAAGGAGAGGGACATAGTAAAATGCTTTCTTTAAATAAAGTCATAGCCATTGACTACCAGATGTGGTAGATTCCCAGCCTCTAATCCAAGCAAACTGAATGCTTCTGACAAGTGGCAGGCAAGTACACTGAGTGCCTGGGGCTTTGCTTTCTTCAGTAGGGAGAATAAGTGTCCTACTTAAAATTGCTGCAACTTAAGGAGCCCCACTGTGCATAACTTTTGAGTCCTAGATGGGAGATAATGTAAAATAAGGCATCCAACAAGTGCTTTGTTTGGGAAATGGAACCCAAAAGAACATTCCAGAAATTTATATCTTTAAAAGGTGGTTGTTTATTTTAATGGAACTCTTGTTTGAAACCTGTTTTCTTCTCTCTTATCAGCTTAGTTTTTCCTGTAAGCATAGAGTTCAAAATTTAACTGGGGAAAAAAATACAGAAAAGCCTCTTTCCTAATGTCAAGATAATCTTTTAAACATAAAACCCAGAGGATAACGATATGAATGCTACCTCAAAAACTGGGTCAGTTGTCACTCTTCTTAAGAAAAGTTATATTCCATTCTTGCAGTATATCAGAATAAAACATAGTACTTTGATAGAAATAAGAAAGCACTGCTAAAATAGCAGGATAGATTTTAAATTATTTTTAGTATTCCAATCCACCTTGTTTCCCTGCAGCTTTCCTCTTGAATGAGCCAAGTAAACTATTTTCTACTATTCTTTCTTCCTAAATGTCAATAACTTTATTTGTGTTTAGAGTCATAAAAGTGTCCAACTTGTTTCCCAGTTACTGCCATGGGTTTTCTGGGCAGCTGAGAATTTTTCCAGAACATCTTCTGTTGCCCTTTCTTCATCTTTATGACGGTGTTTATCTCAATCTATAGTAAGTATAGGCACAGCAGTGGATTTCTGCTGCCCTCCTTGCACTTATGATCTGCCTGGCTCTGGGTGTAGGTGCTTACATGTTAATTCAGCACTTCTGCTCCCCTGGAGAAAAGCTAAATAAAGTCTGAAAATGGAGGGGGGAAAAAGCATTTCTTTGAATGCAGCAGTTTTTTAGGTTAGACCCTCATTAGTGGAAATCAATGTATCATCATTGACTTCCATGCAGCTATGGCAAATTACATCAGCTCAGAGTCTATATACAGTGATGATATTTGCATTTGCTAAGGCTTTGAACAGGAGCTGTAAGGCTTTCATATGGAACAGATTTGTTGCCCTGGAAGTTCTTAAGACTTTCTGTTTGGAGTGTTTGGAATTTGCTAGCTTTCAGATTTTCAATAGTACTATAAAGTATCATATTACTTGTTTTCCTGGGATTTCCTAATTAGCATTGCTGAGGAGGAATAGTTTTGAATGTAGTGTGAACTAATGCACCCACCTCTGTCCATTCTGCACATTAGAAAATTAATCTGTTTGATCAGAAATATGTCTATAGAAATTAATTAAATGACCACAGCTGTTACACCTGAGCTCTTGAACTGGAAAGTTTGTCTATGCAACTACTCATCTGAGAGGTATAATTCGTTTGCATATATATATATGCATAAATAAGATTATTCTTTTGCCTTTCAGCAAAGCTAGTTTTAAAAGTTTAAATTTTTGATCTCAAAGATAAAGGAAAATGTTTCTCCTAAATTGTTGTCCTTTTTTGACTGTCTCTAATTTTAAACTTACTTGATGGCAAATCATCATTGTCCGTATGGAACACCACAAGGCTTATAACTGGTGTGCAAGCTTCAGGAAAACACAAGTGGAGGTTATATGCATTGCATGACAGGAACAAGCCCAAGGAGACAGGCTTCTATTTGAGAGAATTAAGCTTTAGCTCTTTCACAGAATCACTATGGATGGAAAGGACCTCTAGGATCAAGTCCAACCTTCATCCCAGCATCACCTTAACCACTAGACCATAGCCTTAAGGGCTACATCTACTTGTTTTTTAAACATTTCCCTTTGAACTGTCTGTCCCACAGGTCTCTAAACAGTATGAAAAAACAAGTAAGCATTTTCTGGACACGAATCTTCTCAGACATTGATTTAAGAATTATTCTTTCTGTGTACCCCTTAAAGCGATACTCCTAAACTGAATAAATTTGGTATATTAAACTCCTTTCTCAGACACCCATCAGTTCTGCACTGAAACTCTATCAGTTGAGGGCAGGTTTAGAAGACATGGGTGAGGCTGTCTGCAACTAGTCAGTGTTTAATTCGACTCTACCTGTTGCCTTTCCCATTGCCTTTATGTTAATGCTTCAAGAAAACAAGAGGTAGAAGTGAGGAATTAGCTGAAGTTCAGTAGTGTCACTTCAGCCTGAGTGAAGGGGAGCATAAGAACCAGAGGTGACATCATCATTTCAGTAAGCCCACAAAACTAACTCCTTTTTCTGGTATCCAGCTGCCTCTGACATCCATTGCTGTCCCTGCTGCTGTATGCAGAGTGGGCCTTAGGATCTGGGCAATGGCCATTGGTGATATTTTTGGGTCACACACAGTGCCAGATGGACCCAGTCTGCCAGTAATCCATAGCTGGCGTGTAATTCAAAATTAACTTAAGGGGGAACTGTAAGAAAACCAGAGACCTCTCTCTCCATAAGCACCTGCTTTGTAATATAGTGCTTTGCTGATGGATATTTTGGTTTGTGTTTTTTTTTTCAGTGTTGCCAGTGCTCTTGATTTGATTGTAAGCAGAATGATATTTTGTAGTCTTTTGTAAAGCCCAGAGTCAAGTGAGCACTTAAGAACCTCAGTTTTCATTGAAGAATGAATTGAAATAGACCTTGTGTTGTAGGAAAAATAAAACCTAGAAAGCATGCCTTGATTGCACAGGGAAGGCTTGGTCACTAGAAAAGAACAGAAAATAATGCCTCTTTTATCACAAGGAGGGAAAAAGAAATCCTCTTTTGTTTTGTAATTCAAAGGAGGTTTTTCAGGTGCAGATGTTTTTTGTGCTCCAGCAGTGGTGAGAACTCCTAAGAAAATGTATATTCTGCTTGTCTTTAAAGTTCATGGGTGGAGCAGTACACGAGTGGAGTTAAACCAAAGGACTCTTTAAGTCCAGCTTGTTACACGGGGATGAGGAGCCAGTAGGGTCTTTGCTTAACTTCTTGCATCCCATTTGCAAGCTCTCTGTATGAAGTATTCATATTAATATAAGTCTCACTGAGAAAGGCCCAGTAGGGCTGCCTTTAAGGCTTCCTGGCTCCATCATGTAACTCATAGCTTCTTAGATAAATTAGATGTTATGGCTGCAAACAAGGGGTGAAAGAGCAGATCTATTTGCCAGATTTTATGGCTAAATAAACTTTCTGTGCATCCACACTCCATCAGTTTTCTGCACAGCCTGCTGAAATATCAGAAGTGGAATTTTTTAAAATGTTTAGTTTCTGCTCATTTCAAGTTCTGATGTTCTCACCACCCCAGTGCCTGAGCAGCCTGAAGATGCACACTTAATTTCCGAAACTGACATGTATGAGAAGTGATGTGGTTACTCACTAACAGTAAAAAGAAATTTTTTTCAGGTAATACTGGTGTTGATATATTTAACAGAAACAGAGGAAAATATTCACCAAAGTGAAAAGTCTTTTCAAGCATTCATATTCCTTTCTCAGTGAAGCAGTTTCTGTCACTCACTTGCTTATCCTTGACAATCTTAACTTATCATATGCCTCTTTCTCAGTTGTTTTCCTCAGCTTCCTATCAGTTTCATCTGATGAAAGACCACAAGCTAAAGACAAGCAATTCTTGGTGGTCTGTTCTAGACAATCTGCTGGTTTTTATCAGAGCTGGTAAATACATGCACTGAAATAACACAGGAAGTAGGAACAACTTAAACTGCCCCTGTTTTCATTTCAGTTGCTTTCTCAGTTTTTAATGAAAGATGCTCCCCTTTTTTTGAAGCAGGATTATTTATTTTCCAGAGCTGTCTAGTTCTTAAGCAGCACTGGATAAATATCATTATGTACATGTAAAACTGAACATCAGAGTTAACTGTATTCTGCTGGGTTGGTACTGTTTGTATTCTTCCAGGTAGCCAAAAAAGCAGCAGATCACCTTAAAGCAGAATGTAATTCTTTCTTCTTTTTATTATTTCTCTATGAGATAGGATGGTATAGTGAAGCTGAATAATATATATACAATTTTTTGTAGTCTTAAGTAAAGTAAATATGACCATGGGGAAGAACTATCTTCTCCCAATAGGCCCAATGCTGATCTCTTTTGTGCCATAGTAAATCAAGAATAATTCTACCAATGTCAGTACAGCCACATCAGTAAAATTCTAGTGGGACTAAGGAATATGGCACAGTATTTCTGAAAAGAATAATGAAAGATTGCAGTGGGAGTTGTTGTGCCTGTGTATCTCTGCAGGAAATCAGTGGAATTTGGTATTTTAGATGGTTGAACACAAGAAACTTCTAGTTTTAATTATTCAGGGCTGAGTTAATTAATCAGACGTGACAGAAGAACACTCTGAAACTTCAACCACATCATGTGAGACTGGACTGAATACCTCTGCTCTGGAAAAGCAAAATGCTTTTCAAATCTGCTGTAAAGATGATAATGGCTGGCAGCATTTGGGCAGGATGGGAACTGACATAAAAGCAAATTGGGAATAAAGACTGCTGCTCTATCTCAAATGCAGCTATTATGTGGTGTAGAGCAATTATTTCTGTGTGTGTTTCTGGAAGAAACCAGGAAACAGCAAGATAATTTTGTTAGCACAGGCAACTTTTTTTTGCATTCTTTATGGCTGATAATGTCTTTGCTCAAAGTGCAGAAGTGATTTCTGAAAGAGTGGCCATTTAGACTGCTTAAACAACAGACTGGGTAATGATACGCTGCTTTTGTGGGCTGTAGAGATAGATACATGGTGCATCCACAGCCCTGCTTCACACACCTGGCAGCTGTGCCTTGGCATGTCTGTAGAAAACTCTTGTTCCCCCACCAGCTGTGGGTGCTGCATGCAGCTGCTGAGGCAGCCAGCAGAGAGGAGGGGTCAGCAGGCAAGGTACTGAGGTCAAAGGATGATGCCTTTGAGGGAGGGGGCATAAATCAGATCCCAGGAGATTATATTGTGCCTGCCTGGAAGCATACTAAAACCCTACCCATTGAGAAGATATGAAATTGCTGATAACATAGATGAATCAAATAAGCTATTTAGTCAGAGAAACTAGAACTGGAAAATAATAATACTTCTAGTTCATATGCTTTTCAATTTAGGGAGGGAAGGTGGTCAAGAAAAGACATTTAAGTAGTTTTATAACTGAGTTTTTATAACTTCATTCCCAAATGAGAAAAAAACCCTTACTTTAATGGGCAAGGGTACTGGAAAGTAAAGCCAGTCATACTTGCATTGGTAATGTATTTACTGCTCTCTGCAGTCCGTGCATCTTTATAAGTCAGCTCAGGTCTGTGAATTTGCTTGAGGCTGCACTTCCTCTGGAAAGCAGATGGGGCCAAGACTCCTTGAGTCACATGCATATGAACTGATTTGGGTTTCGGAGTTCTGCTCTGCGGATTTCACTCAGAAAGAAAAGAAACTCTTGCCTCTTAGCAATACCCAGCATTTTGTGGGAAGCATGTCTGCAAGCACTGTTTGATCTGTCAGAGGAAGCAGGACTTCTGCTTAACAGAGTCACCTGGGGGGTAAGGGCCATCAGGGTCCCTCTTGTCCAACCTTCCACTGAAAGCAGGCCAGTCACACAGCAGGTAGCTCAACGTCTTCCTGTTGAGTTTTGAATGTCTCCAAAATATTCCACAACCTTTCTGCAGCAATCTGCTCCAGCTGACCACTTTCACAGTGAAAGTGTTTTTCTTTTTATTCAGCCAGAATTTCCTGTGTTGCCTGTTGCAGCTGGTGCTTCTCACTCTTCCAGTGTGCACCTTTGAGGAGAGTCTCATTCCATCTCCGCATCCTCCTCTTAGGTGACTGCAGACTGCAGCAAGGTCTGTCATTAGCTTCCCATTCTTAAGGCAGAACAAACCCAGTTCTCTCGTCCTCTCTTTGTATGTTATATGCTCCAGTAATGAGTCTTCTGGTTGTCTTTCCTGCCTCTTTTTAAAAAATCCAGCTAAGTGGAATATTTGGAAGCTGCAATTAGAGGACAGGACATGGGACCAGCTGCCTCACCCTTCCTAACATTAAAATAAAGCAGAGTTTGCCTATGAACTTAAGCTCAGGGATTAGGAAAGACAGATTACCCATGACATAGGAGCAAAAATCCCATAAAGTGGTTTTTCAGCTGTTCTTTCTCACTTACAGATTGTATCAGGCACTACATTATAAGATATAGTACCTTGTGCTAAGATGTGGAGCAGCTGATAATCATGTGTATTTGGGTTTTGAAGGTAAAAACTTCCACAACACTTATCACGTGTGCTGATTTTACCCTCTTCCTTTTGACCCAAAATGATGAGTGTTATGAATAGATGTATTTCCATACATGTGAACATAGAAATGCATACATTATGAGAAATATCTTCATAACAAATGTCTCATTTTTAAATATAGATTCTGTAATTACATTAATGAAATCTTTGGGCAGGGTTGTCATTTTGTAGTGTGCTGCTCAGCATGTGTGAGTCCTGCTGGCCCTCCTTACCTTCTCAGTGTCACACGAAGCCGCCAAGGGCCAGTAATTGTTGCAGCCTTCCCTTCCCAGCAAGCATGTTGTACTCCTGCTGCCAGGGCTGTGGCATGAATGGTGTCACCTCCATCCACTCCTTGTACCCTTCTGCACTGTCTCTCATGCTAGTGTGATAGAAAGGCATCTCTCTGCACACAGGCATGGAAGCTGGGCTTCTGGCTGTTTCTTTTTCTGACTCTCATAGAAAACAAATTTCCTGCTAAGAAAATTCACATTGGCCTGGTGTCTGCAGGGAGGTCTCTCCCCAAGTGGAAGTTCACTGTTTATTTCCTCCAAGAACTAGTGATTTTCTCATAAAACAGACCCATTTCTATAGATCGTGTGCCAGAGCTGTAACTGCTGTAATTGTGCTGAATTTACATCAGCAAAGCAGCTACTCTTGTTTCAAGTAGCAATTTGTACTGAGTAACTACTGCAAAGCTGGTGCACAAGAACACACATAAATTGTGTGTACTACCTATGGACTGTATATATGGTGTATATATGGGCTATGGTGGATTAAAATGTATATACATGCTTTTTTGTGGTACTTTGAATGGTAGTCAGGTATAAATGAGTGGGTTTTTTTGTGGTACATACCACTGTTGAAAGGTACTTTGAGAAAGTTCATGATTATTCTTGTTTTTCTTACTATACATTTATTACAATAGAACCTTGTTATTTCAGACTACTGCCTCAAGAGATTTACTGCACATTTCACACCTTTTTTTAATGTAATTTTAGTTTGAGAGTTTTTTTTTACTTGTTGTAACTTTTTTAGTGTAGACACACTGCACTAGGTCAACACCCTAGTAACACATTACTCATCATTGAATGTTGGATACCACTTTTTGCCTGACAGTTAAACAGGAGAAACAGGAGGTTTGTGTTTATTTTGAAATGTGAACACACTAGCACAGCATGTTTACCAACCTCTACCACAGAGTGATGGAAATAGTTAAGTCATGTTACATCACACTGAGATTTAAGTTCAAAAGAAAAAATGTATCTTCTTTTAAATGCAAGTTGCTTGTATTCAGATTCAAATTATCGAGCTGTTGAATGAATGAATTCCATCATACAAGAAAAATTTAACTTGGAACTGAAAAGCTGATGATGATCATGGTGGTGTGCTGGTCATGATGACATTCCATGGCTTCATGCATCTAAAACATACTGAATAACAACTGAATAGGTAATATGTGGCATGTCAAAATTTGTGAGAATGGAGGGTAGTTTCCCTGAGGATAATTGCACTTCATACATATGTGGCAGGTGGAAGAAGCGATCTATAGAATTTCCTCTCTGATTTCATCAAGAGTTCCTGGACTACGTGCGGTCAGGTCTGTGCTGAAGGATTTCTCAGTGCTACTGTCCCGAGGCAATCTGTAAGAAGAGTTTACAACAGAGATACAAATACTAGAAGCTCTGACTTCTTAGAAGTTTGGGCTGATTGTCAGAGTTGGACAGATGTCATAGCCTCTGAAGTCTGAGGTTACTCTGCAAATTATTTTCATGGAGCAGAGGGAAGCCAAGACATGAAAATTTGTGTGAGAACCCCAGATATTCAGGTATTTCTTTATCCTCTTTGTATGCAGTCACATAATTATGGATTTCTGCAGGTGTTTTAATGGTATTCATAGCAAATTCATTGCTTTGGTAGGTATCAGCTCTGACAATGTCTTGACCCTGCCAGAGTATCCCTGACGCTTGCTGGCAGGACAGCCTCTTCATTGCAATGGAAGTAGCTATAGCTGTTCTCTGTGTTGTTTTCACAGCAGTGTCTAGAAGGAATTGCAGCCAGCTGACTGTGTCTTATTCACCTTAACTTACATAGGTTTCATTTAAAATTCTGTGATATGAAATGCTTTAGAATTACACATATTAACTGTTCCATTATTAAATTGTAGTATCTGCATGCAGGCTTAAAATAACATTAAAACAAAAAAAAATGAAGTATTGTTCATTAGGTCTTTGAATGACCTTTAGCGTTTAGAATTATCTCGGGTAGTTACTACTGCAAGAGACCATAGTGATAAGTAAAAGAGGAAAAACATGTGCTGTTTGAGATTTAGCATCTTCTGTCTCACTCTGTTGAAGCAGCAAGCATGATTCAGCTGTCATGATTTAGTCTCACTCATAGTATTTTACATTGCCATGAACTAAGTTTATGCACAAGACCAGGTTTTGTGTATTATTTGAAGGAGAGTAATTTTCATGTGTGAAGAGATCACTTCTTAAAATGTACAAATGTTTAGTTGCTTGCTATTTTCTGAACTAAACAAAAATGAAAATCAAATATTTCTTTTTAGATTCTGCCTTTCCAGAATGATCAAACTCTTGTCTTTCCATCTGTTTTTATCAGATTTCTTGCAGAGTGCTTTCTTGTACTTGAAACACACACACAAAAATGCATCTAGCAGGTTCAGAGAGGAAACCAGTAAACTAACTCAAGTTCATTAGTAAAAACAAACAAACATAACCTTCAGCAGATTTTACTTTTTGGTGTGCCTTGACTTATGGTGTGCCCTTGGTAGGAATGGGAACCAGCTCAGCCTGGAAACCTTTGTGCAAACCTTTGTGCAGTGCTGGTGACTCCTCATGTATAGTTTCTAATGAAAAATACCCTTTGCTTTGAATTCAATGAGTTCTTGAAATGCTTTAAAGTCACAAAGTGGCTGAGTAAGGGGTTTGCTCTCCTCATGGAGAGAAATGATACATCTACATCAACTGGTTATTCTCTTACTGGTTAGGCCTTCTGTCCTCCTGTCTCTCTGCTAAGTGAACGGAGGAAAGGCAGGATATGCATCACAAGGGCGTGTGGGGATATATGAGGACCACAGCTGGTTGAATTATGTTCAAACAACTGTGTAGGACAGAAGGTGTCAAGCCTGGCACGGTCTAGTCCCTATCGGCTAGGAAGGGTCATGTCCATGTGAACTCTGGCCAGGATGATGCCCAGGACCTGTGAGAGACCAATGGGCTCATTTCAAATGGGAGCCCAGGAGCAAAGTAACGTGAGACAGGTCGTACCAGGACCAAGCAGCAACTGACAGACCAAAACAGTAGCTAAGGCTTTGCATTCAGGAACTGTTTGGATCCCTAAAAATTTTATTTCTTCTTTATTAATAAACCCCTTGGATATGTTGGAGTGCATCTAGCTTATAAAGAAAACAACTAGATTTTTTTTTTTGTGCAAAAAGAGTGACACAACTTACTGTAGTTGACACTAGACACCCTTACAAGAAGAGCAATCAGTCTGTTGAAAGGAACTCTACTCTGGGAGTAAACAACTAAAAGTGGTTGGATCTACCATATCCGTTTACCCTTTTATGAGGGCCTCTGTGGATCCTGAGAATGGAGGAACATGCTGGCCAAAGAAAGTAGTCTTAGGTAGAGCAGGTAAATGTACATAGAAAATGGATAGTCACTAAACAAAGATCTGTAGTGTTCTCATTAGCACAAAAAGAAAAAGTTCAATTAGAAATCAAATAAGAAAGAAAAAAATAATGATGTTACCCCACTTAATTTGATTTTTCTCATCATATGTATTCATTTAAACTGTTCACAGTAAATAAATTGGTGACATTTGTGATCATTATATATAATTACATATATTGATATTTGCATATATCCCATGTTGAATTGTGGCTTTTATTGGTAGATCTGTCATTCCTGAAACTTATTGTTTACAGTCAATATGAAATTTCATCAAATAATAGAAGAGAAATCCTGTCTATCAATAAGTTTGAAAATGATTATTCTTGGCAGTATATGTACATTCATTTAAACTGAACAGCATCCATTTAATAAACAAGTCTACATACTGTCAACACAGTATTGAGTTGCCTCCTTAAGCCTGATGGGAAACCAATCCATTCTGCAATTACAGAATGCCTCTATAAATGATAAGACTTTCAGCATTATTTTTATGGATCTTGAGTACTGCTCTGGAAAATTTTAAATTTTAAAAATTATGTTAAACACTTATAGGAAAGAGGGGAAAGGTGTATGTGCAGCTTTTCTCCAAAACTGTTTTCAAATCTCCCTCCTTTTTCTTAAAATCTCAAAGGTAGTGAAGATTGTTAAAGCACAGCCCTTAGAATACGTTCTACTTTCCTTGTGATCAGCTTAGATGAAAACTCTGTAACTCCAAGAATTACTTATTTGTGATATGTCAAGAGCCCTTGAGAGCTCCCTCTTAAGGGGTTTGTCATGTTTGATTCCCTCACTGAATGTAACACATACAAGTGATTGCAAACACTGGATCTAATGCTGCAATCTATACCTCTGAAGTATCACTGACATCAAAGGAATCAGACCCTTCTGATTTCCAAAGTCCCAGTCACAGATCTGGCAGAGGAGTTCATTTGTTTTCTTCATGTGACTATTAATCTCATTTCCAGGGAGAGCTTGTATACTTGCAGAGAAGTATTGTTGGAGATGTTTGTTTGTTTTCTAGAGCCAACCTATCAGTTTTCAAAGACACTTCTCATGCTACTGGCATGATTTCATGAAGCAGTAGTTGAGACATTTTATTAGTTATTTTAGCTGAACATTTACTCTGTGAAACTGGGGTATCAAAAGAGGGCTTTTGGGACATTATCAGTTCAGTCTAATGTATGAGCTCGAATTATTGTATCATTATAACATGCTGCTTGGTGTCTTTTGCCATTGATTTGCCTACATTTTTAAATTGTTCAATCAGAAGCAATTTAGCTGATAAATTATTAACAAATAAATGTTTCTGATGGAAAAAGAAATAATTCAGCATTGTAAACCATATATCATACAGACAACAACAATGAGAAGTAAGCTGCTCTTGAGCCAAGTAAGTAGTTTATGTAATGTAGATGGAAATTGTAGTGAAATAAACACTTCATTGCAAAGAAAGGATAACTGCTATTTTCCTAGACTTATACCAGATTCTGCAATTTCTGCATTGTGCATTTCTATGGTTTTTTGCATCAAACGTACAATAATTTAACTTCAAATGTGAAAAGGCGTCTCCACTTAGACACTGACCATACTATAAGGTGCTCAAACTAGACATTCTTTATAATATTTCTGTAGAAACCTTTTGATTTAATTCTGCTTCTCCACTCAGAATTTTTTTTTTCCTGATTAACAGAATAATGAGCTAAGGTCTTTTGGTAGGTCACATTGGTACTGATGATTTTGAGGGCCTAACTGTATTCCAAATTCCTTGGGGCTTGATTTCCTTTAAAAAAAAAAAAAAAAAGTAGATGGGTCCATGTCTAAAGCTAGAAATTATAGTACAAGGTTTGCAGTTAAATACAATATTCACATTTGTGTATGTGTCCCATTTCTTCAACATGGAGGTACAGATGGATCATACCACTTCACATTAAAAAAAAGAAAGAAAAAAAAAAAAAGACAAGAAGAGTCAAGCAATTCTCCCTAAATACTGTTAACGTTTTCTCCAGATGGGTCCTGCTCAGTATAAAAGTAGCTTTTCCAGTGATTTACAAAGTAGCTGTAAAATACATTTCTGATCAATGTCAAGGGTAAAAGGCAATGGAGTAAAGGTGACATGTGCACTATATCATGTCTTGCCAGTAAAGATCTAACTTTTTTTCCTGTAGCCCACTTGAAATATGTGTAATTGGAAACTTTCTGTTATTGGGAAGGCTTTTGTTTGGGCCTTACTACTGTGAAACACATTTGCTTCCCCTTCCTCCTAAACTTGTGCTCCAGATTCTAGGCTGCCAATCTCTACAAGGTACTCACAGTACTTCTAAAAACTTGAGCTGGGAAGTACTACCTCTGGGGCCCTACTGCACAAAATTTATTCTCAGTCTTAAAGAGGGAAACAGCATGTTTCTTTTATTGTGGTGGAGGTTTTTTAGGTTGGTTGTTCGGTTGTTTTTTTTCCCAAATATGCAGCAAGTGTATTCTCTTTTCATACAGGTTCAGTGATTTGTACACCAATTCAGCAGAGATATCTCACCTTTCCATCTGCATACCTGAAGTTGCTTTATCCCTTGACTGGTCTTTTCAGTAACAACTAAAGACTTCTTGAGACTAGATGCTGGAATAGATGAGTTAAATTCTTCCTGAAGATTCTTCATCAAAAGTAGATGTACTGGACTTTCTGGATGTGCATAAGGACACAAAGGTTAGTGTATTCTTTAAAAGCTTGAAATTTCAGGACTGTTTTGTTTAACCAGTAGCAGTGCAGAATATGTTTAAATTTCTTGTTTAAACATAGCCACAGGTTAATAAAATGATGATTGACATCACATATATTGTTGAAATCATGCTTTTAACTGCCACACACTAAACATACTTAGTGAACTGGTGCAATTTAAAGCCCTCTAAATGACTTGTCAGGTGACAAAAGCAAGCTCTGCTCATGCTCTGAACTTGACTGCCAGTAGCCATTTTTGTGATGTTTCTCCTGAGTTTGGGTTTAGTGCATTGTAATCACACTCATCTGATTTACAGATGGTAAAAAAGGTATGAGAAGAAGACTCTAGTTACCCCTGTTCACAAAACAGTCCTCATTTACAGTCAGTGAGAATGAGGGGATAAATGTTTATCTGCCTGTGTGGTTAATTGTTCTAGATGGTATGTGGGCTTTGAGGGGATGACAAAGACAGATAAAATGTTGGAAAAATTAATTTCTTCCTCATGGTAGTTTTCACTTCCTGGAAGCTGTGAGATTTTAATAAAATGCTTTTTTTATTCCTTGATTCCTGTTAAAATATTATATAATCTCTACATATTATTCTGTCACTGCTCTGCCACCTTGGGTAATCGTCCACAATCAGGACAATTCGCTGACGTAATTTTTCTGTGGTATTATCAAAAATGTACAAGAAACCACTCTGCAAAAAAAAATACATGCACAGAACAGTAGTGCAATGTGTGTGGGCATATGTGTACATCAAGTCATGTCTCAGACAGAAAGACTGACAAGGAAAGTAGCAAGATCATAAAGATACATCAGGATTTTCAGCACTAATCATAACATTATAAAAAAAAATGGTTTTATAATGATGTGGATAATGCTACATGCAATTGAGAAGAAAAGTGAACAGTCATGTAACCTTGATTTTATACTGATTGCCCTCTGTTTTTAATCTTTTGAGAATTTTCTTCAGGATTATTATACTATCTGGGGTTGGGGGAAGAGGGGACAAAATTCTTTTCAGTTTTACTCTGTCAACTCATGTTATTTGATTTGGCCATTTAAAAAAATAATTAGTTTTACAAATACTATTTGTTCTTATTAAACATCTCTACAACCTATTTAAATAGCTTCAGGAAACCTATTAGCTAAAATAGATGTAGCTCAAACATGATGCAATTAGAATTACATGAATTGAGTTCTGCTTTCTCATTTTTGTGGAGGGATACTAGTGATATCATCTAAATAATAGCTTTCTAATCAAACTTTTTCTGTCTGCTACTCTGTATAGCATTTTTGTTTGCATTCGAAATGTCTGTTCCCTGTATAAAGTAAATAGAAGGCAAAAATACCATCCTTCATTAAAAGAATTTTTTCCCTGTTGGCACCAAATGTCTACCTCAGATAGGAGAAGAGAAGGAAAAAAATATAGTAATGCAGTTTTGTTTCATCTAAGTTCTGTTGAAGTTACTGAAAGGTTTTTTTATAGAGTTTGGTAGGAACAAGAACATGGATATAAAAATACAGACTTCTTTATAGAGCAGAAGGTTAGAGGAGCTGCAAAATCTTACAAAGATTTCCATATGAAGGAGAGCTGTGTTAGTTCTGTGGGGTGCCCTCAGTGTAATACCTAAATGTTTTCCAAAGAAGTAAAAATTATATAGGTCATATTGTAGCTTTAATGTGTAGACTGTTTTTATAATATTACATCTTTTATACATGTGTGTACACTAAGGGGTGAATTTGCCACACAGTTGAAGAGTTCAGATGTCAAAAGTGTTGTCAACTCCACCTCCTTGCACTGCATGCGTGTTTATGTCTCTTGAACGATTTGTGTAATATTTTTATGTGTGGAGATACAGACATATATATGTATGTCCACAAATATATATAGTATATAGGATTACAAGTTTAGTTATTGATAGAGACTGTTGATGATAGGATATAGGTGGTGCTGGAAGATCCTCCATAGCTTTCATTTTGCTTACGGTATTGTACTAAAGCACATATTCATTAATACCAATATATAAATCTGAATGGAAAATTATGAAAAAAAAATATTACTCAGTTTTGTGGATTTTTTAGTTTATGTTATGACAAATATTACAAACATTATTTGCTAGATTGGAGAACAAACTTTATTTGATAGGTAATGAATATGTTAATTTAAACAGTGCAAATCAAAAAGAATTAGCTAAGTTATCTGACCAGCTGCAAATCCAGTGGAGTTTCACCTGTCCAGATTTGTTACTGGATGACTTCTAACTTTTGCAAGAACACAAGTGCAGCTAGGTTCATCCAAAAAGCCCGCAGAAGCTTAGGTAGTAAAAGCAAGAAATTACCCTGATGTAAATGAATAAGCGATTGTTATACTGAATTGAGTACCTAGCTTATTAAGTCAAAAGAAACATTGTGCATTTAATGAATAAGTGTAAAAAAGAAAATAGGATGGCTTATGAAGTGGGAAAGTTTGGCATAACCCCAGGTTTAAAACAGATCTTGAAGATTTTCTGTTAAACCTACAGCATAGAGATTAAGTCCTAGAGGTTACAACTTCCTCTGGAGTTTGGGAGGATAGACTTCTGACTTGGAGAAGGCTGAATTCTGCCCTTTCATGTTTTGGGAGGTTGACCTAGTGTGCAGAAAAAAAGATGTCTTCTGTCAGATACATTTTGTGAGGAGGAAAATCAGAAGTGATTTATCCACTGCTTCAGAAGTAGGTCAGAGCTGTGAATCCTAGTCCAAAGTAACATGACTGCAACTCAGCATAAGGTCCCTTAAGTTCCAGAAGAACAGGTTGAATTTAAGATATGTCTCTGCCCTTGTAATCACCTTCGCCTGACTTGCTGCCTCTCCTGAGAACCATCTTTCACACAAGAGTAGCTACATCTTCCTCTCAACCATTATGCTTCATCAGCAAACCTAAAGCTTTGTACATCTGTCTATAGCAGCAAAATAGGGTTTAGGCATGAGTTTAATCCCTGGCTTCTGCTCATCCATCCCACCTGTTCACGTGTTTTGACCCACAGTCTCACACAATGCCAGGATAGAGCTCAGGAAGACACACGGGGTAGGGACAGTTTTGAGGAAGCAGCTGAGAATACCATCACCTTGTTTTGAGTTGGAGATACTAGGTCAGCTACACTCTGAGCAACAGAATTCACTCTGGTGTGTTTACCTTACAAACATGCACACAGCCAAGTGTTGCAAAGCTGAGGCCTCCTCTGACTTTAGCTGTGGAGCACTGATGTCCATCCAAGTTGTTCCATCATCTTCCTTTATCTTTAACCTTTTCATTGATCACTACTTAAAGGACAGAGAATCTGAGGAGGATAAACTGAGCCAGACCCTCTTCCATATTGAACTCTCAGGCAGGATGCAATGAAAAGTATTTGCATTATTTCTTGCTTTTACACAGTAGAACATGACTGTTCAAAAAACTATGGTGACCTACTTTTTCTTTCTCTTTTTTTTGGTATAATATTTAGCTTTAATGACAAAGAATTTGCATGAATGAAACTACATTTTTCCATGCTGCTCTTTTGGGGGAAGTTTATTCCCTGTGTCTGCTTGCTAGTTCATGGTCTTTTGCTGATGGTTGTGTAGTCTTTTCTGGATACTTTGCATATGAGTTTTAGCTTACTAGTATATTAAGCATCACATCTACTAGCTGATTCTGATGAAATATCTATGTTGAAATTTTCATTTGTATGAAATAAGAAACTAGTAAACATTAATTTTTTTTCAGTAATAAAGTGATGAGGGAGATATGATGAAAAGATTGATCAATCTAATAATTAAATAATTAAGATAAAAGTATAAAAACATGAATTCTAGGCATGCTGTCCCTGTTATCAAGAAATTGAATATCAAACAGCTTTTACAAAAGGAAGTGAAGGATATATGCCTTCCTCTTGCTCAACAATTTCACTCACATAAGATTTAAAAAAAAAAAAAAGAAAATTACTTGATTTAAGAAAATGTGGGCATTTTTACTCCCTTTGAAAAAAAAGCTTTTTGAACAGCAGGATGTAATTTCAGACTATTTGCAGTCAAGAGGTCTCTGCTGAGCAAAATACTCATTCAATTTAGGAATGCAGATTATAATAATTTTCCTATCTCACTCACAGCAGGATTCCTACCATCGTTTTGCAAACTCACAGGTTGCAGTATTGAATGACTAGCTAACTTCAGTTCCAGGTAATACACGCTTCAAGCATATTCTCATTAGCTCAACTTAGTTATAATGCAAAGCTGCTTAGTTTCACCAAGTGAAATGGGATACACTTAAATTGCCTCATCTAATATAATACTCTTTCTTAATACATGCAAAGTGGTTTATGATGGCAAAGCTTGTAGACCATGAAAATCGTCAGGGAAAGTAATGTTTTTTGACTAAAACTGTCAAAAAGAAGCCCTATTTTATATCATTTCTCTTTAAGAACAAAGAATGAGGAAGGAGAGATTGAAGTAAGAAATAATCAAGCTAGAAAAATGTAAATTTAGTACAGTAACCTTTTTAATACCTCAGCTCTACCAAACAAGAAAATTACCGAGTAAAACTGTTCTTTCAGTAATGTCTTCTGCACCGTAAAATTAAATGCAAAATCCACAGTGGCCAAAATATATTGCAGTAAGAAACAAGAACCTTTTTTTGATCTCTTTTATCCAGAGTTTTTATATTGTGTACCATGTTTCCATTTGATAGCATCATTAATCCAGCTTCCTGTGGCTGTATTAGTTTGCAAGGACTTTTTAATTTCAGATGTGGGTAAGAAATTATTTATTTTTGTCCCTCTTTTAAATGCTAAGTGAATATATCCCAATCTTATATACCTTGCAGACACAAAACTGGTTTCAGTAGACACCAAAATGTTAAACTCTTCCCCCCCCCCAGTATCCTGCATCTGCAGTCTGACCATAGGGTTATAAATCCCCTCCCTACATCCCTTTCCGATACTTCCAGAAAACTATTCAGACAGGGACAAAGCTGCTACAGGCTTTGCAGATTACACTCAAGTGTATATGTAATTTTCCACAGCTGTAACCAGAGCCATCACAAAGATGCTGCAGTGCCTAGAGGAAAGTGACTCCTGGAGAAGAGCATTTGGCTGAGATTGAGTTTGAGTGAGATCCAGACAGTACTAGTTAAAAGACAGAAAAACTCCAGACACCTGAAGATTCCTAGGCACATGCCTTTAAGCATTAGTTTGCAGTGAGGCTATTTCACATCCTTGGGAAAAGACAGAGATAAGCATGTTGCTCAGCTGTGGCCCTAGACAATGAACCAAGAACTTGCCCACTCCAATTAAAAGCATCTGCAACACAGTTTTTTCAGTCTTTCTTAGCTTTTCACTGAGCATAGAAAATAAGGCAGCAAAAGGCCCAGTCAGCATGGGTTCATGAAGGGCAGGTCCTGCTTACCAAACCTCATCGCCTTTTGTGACAGGGTAACCCACTTGGCAGATGAGGGAAAGGCTGTGGATGTGGGAAGTTGTGGATGTTGTTTAAACATCCTTCAGTGAAACCTTTGGTACTGTGCCCTACAGCACTCTCATCACATAGCGGGCTGCCCTAGGCCTGGCTGGGGGCACACTCTGCCCGTCATGCACTGGTTGGGTGGCTGGGCCCAGAGAGAGGTGGGGAGTGGAGTTAAATGTGGCTGGCAGCCACACACAAGAGGTTTTCCCCAGGGCTCAGTGCTGGGGCTGCTCCTCTAACATCTTTATCAATGATCTGGATGAGGAGACTGAGAGCACCCTCGGTAAGGTTGCAGATGACACCAAGTTAGGTGGATGCGTTGATCTGCCTGAGGGTAGGGACTCCCTTCCGAGGGACCTGGACAGGCTGGACTGATGGGTTGTGATCAGTTGTATGAGAGTTAAGAAGGTCAAGTGTCGAATCCTGCACTTGGGTCACAACAACCCCATGCACAGCTATAGACTTGAGGAAGAGTGGCTGGAAAAATGCTCAGAAGAAAGGGACCTGGGAGTGTTCATTGACAGCCAGCTGAACATGAGCCAGCAGTGTGCCTAGGTGGCCAAGAAGGCCAATGGCATCCTGGCTTGTATTAGGAATAGTATAGTCATCAGGACTAGAGAAGTGATTGTCCCACTGTACTCGGCACTGGTGAGACCACATCTTGAGCACTGTTTTGGGCGCCACAGTACAAGAAGGACATTTTGATTCTAGAGAGGGTGCAAAGAAGGGCAACAAAGCTGGTGAAGGGTCTTAGGGATAAGCCTTATGAGGAATGGCTGAGGGAACTGGGGTTGTTTAGCCTGAAGAAGAGGAGGCTGAGGGGATACCTTATTGCTCTCTACAACCACCTGAAAAGAGGTGGTAGGGAGGCGGGTGTGGGCCTCTCCTTACATGCCACAACTGACAGGACAAGAGGAAAAGGTATTAAGTTGCACCACAGGAGCTTTAGGTCAGACATTAGGAAAAACTTATTCACTGAAAGTGTGATCAAACACTGGAATAGGCTTCCCAGGGAAGTGGCTGAATCACCATCCCTGAATGTATTTAAAAGCCATATAGATGGGTGCTCAGGGATATGGTGTAGAAGTGGCCCGGGAGAGAGAGATAATGGTTGGACTTGATGATCTTGAAGGTCCTTTTCAACCATGGTGATTCTGTGAAAAATAACAAAATCTTGAAAACTATTCCCTGCCTCCAAGACAAAGGACTAGCTGCAGAGATCTCTGCATACTTTTTAGGAGTGGATACAGCTTATTGTATGCAGGGCTGTTTCAGTCTTCACAATAAGAGAACATTGCTCCTGAACCCCAGTGTTTCTGAGTCTCCTATTTACATTCGGATAGGAAGCACAAGTCTTGTTCTCAAAGGTATGCTTGTTTTAGATCTTTTGATATCCATGCTTACTTTTTCATTTTCCACAAATGGATGGCTTCTGTACGAAACAGGTTAAAACCTGAGCAAAGAGGGCTGGTGAGAGACATGTAATGCATCTCTTCTGATTATGCAGTAAGCTTTTTAGGGTCTTTACACACTGCAGTGTCCTTTCAACAAAGAATTTTGCCTTTAGAATTTCTATATGTCTGCTAAAATTAAGCCTTCTGCACTTGTAGGAGAAACATGAAGGACAGGTGATTTAAACTCTGGGAAGTCATACAAACATCCCTCATCTGTAAAGTGCTGGGGCACAATAGTATTGACCCATAAGAACGGATAACTGGTGGATAAATGTGAAAGCGTATGTGAAAGCTGCAAGAAAATAGTGCCCCATGAAAGCACAAAATCGGAGAAGCTGCACACAATTCTCTTGGGCAAGCTGGCTTCCACTTTCAGGGAGGAACAGGTCTTCAAGCCCGGCCCCAAATGTTTATGAAAAGTTACGAGCATCCTTACGGAGCAGAAAACTGAAATTTGCTACCAATATCTTGAGCCTTCTCCCTGGCAGCATTCTCTCTCCTTTCTCAGTTCCCTTAACAGGGAGCAGAAAAAGGCATCCTGGGGTGTCACTGATGAAGATTTTGGTGGTGTAAGCAGTCACCTGCAGTTTATTCCCCTGGATTTCAAGGCCACAGCATGACCCAAGTAAGACATGCTCCTCTAAATATTTCTCTTGTGTTTCCCTCCAGTTCACATTCAGGAGTAAGCAAGAGTGAAATAATAATACAAGTCGTTAGCTTTTTGCTTTTTTTTACCAGTGATTGCAGTTTTGATTTTTGGTAGATACTTGTCAGAGAAATTTCTGTCTCAAAAGCAAAGATGTTTTCAGACAGTACTCAAGTCACCTTGTTTATTTTCCATATATATTTTGCATATATGATCTGGATCACTACTCTTAATTGGTTAACCTTTGGGCCTCGTAAGGAAAATACACTCCCTGAACTTTTTCCTCCTGGTAATTCCTTCCTTGTAGTCTCTTCACTGGTTGGCTGTTCTTTCCTCAGAGGAGCTGGGTTACACAAACGATAAAGGAAATGAAATTCCCAGATTTCCAGAGGAGTCCCTTGTGCCCTTTTAGCTGGTTGGACTGCAGTAGGATTTATGATTATACCTTATGATATACCTGAACTTTTTCCTCCTGGTAATTCCTTCCTTGTAGTCTCTTCACTGGCTTACCAGCTGTGCTGCTTATTACAGCTTCATTCACTTTATGAAAACTATTTAAACTGTTCTCCTTTAAAGGCTGTGTAGAAAACTCAGTACGCATTTGCAAGGCACTTGTAGGAGCATGTAGTTATTGGGAGGAATAAAATAAAAAATGCAAAACTACTATTCAACTGGTATGTGTACAGCTATGCTGTACTTATTGCTATCATGAATAAAGCATTTGTTTTTCTAAATTGTGTGTGTATTCCTAGAGGACTACTTAAAAGACAGAGCTTGTTAGAGAAGGCATGGAAACAATGCAGAATTTCTCCCGTTTCAGTACTCGAATCATAAGGTATAATCATAAATCCTACTGCAGTCCAACCAGCTAAAAGGGCACAAGGGACTCCTCTGGAAATCTGGGAATTTCATTTCCTTTATCGTTTGTGTAACCCAGCTCCTCTGAGGAAAGAACAGCCAACCAACCCACTTCAGAGTCTACTTGTGTTATCCCTCCCAAAAACACCCTGTCACTGCAGCAAGTCCCAGTGGAGCCAGGAGCAGTGAACAACCAAAACCACTTTTGTGGTCGGTCTCGGCCTCCTTGCAAACCAGAAGCTGGGGTGTGAACATTCTGCTCTCAGGAAGGTGTAGTGAGGGTTGATGTGGTTTTGATCTGCAAGGAGACTTGCAGGAAATGCTGCCTTAAAACTACCAGTTTCCTTGGGAGATTTGTGCTTATTGGTTTGGTTAGGGGATATTTTCTAGATATTAATATTTCAAAAAATATACCAAAACTATATGTATTGTTTATAAAAATTAAATAACAAGTTTATTTTTAAATTGGTAATTCAGATGGGAAAAAATATTAAACCAGATTTATTTTCCTTATTGTTTTTGATTGATTGCTCTAGCTGACTTTTATATTGTGTGGCATAAATACCATTCCCTGAATTTTTTCTCCTTGTAGATTAATGTGCATTGAAATGATGTAGCAAAAGTATTTTCTTTCCATAACACACTTCCTTTTACAGCCGTATGTATTGTGTGATTCCTTCACATGGTAATATAAACATATTGCTAAGTGAGTATCTGTTGCAGCTTATTCGAAAGTGTCAGCTGTGCTCTCATATAGTCATAATGCTTACCATAGACAAATCTTGGATTTTTTTTTTAACCTCTTGTAGATGCAGCATTCTCAAACTATGCGAATGCATACAATGGAACTTTCTGATGTAATTTTGCTGTCTGGTGTCATGTAACACTAATTTGTTCTTCAGTTATGTCCTCAAGAGCAAAAGTTAATGCCCTTATATTTGTTTCTGGATTATTGTTCCTAGAAGGATGTAAATAGCTAAAGTATAATGCAAGCAGAATTTGCATACAAGAACATACCAGTATTATTGAAGGAAAAAAAAAAAAACCAAAACAAAAGAAAGAAACAAGCCAGCCAAACCAAAAAATTTGGTGCCCATTTAGTATTTAAGATTCACAATTATCTTAGTTTACGAGAAAGATTGTCACTTCAAATCCTGTGATCACACAGCCCAGAAGCATTGCTGTATGTTCAGCTAACTCTCACATTCTACAGGCACTTCCAATCTCCCAAGCCAGGTAGCTCCATAAACTTGAATTCTTCATTGACCAGACACTAAAATTTTCTCAACAGTCTGGTGCCTCACACCTGAGAACATGGGCAGTTTTTTCTAGTTCGAGTACTTAGGCTTTACTTAGGAAAAAAAAAGGTAACAGAGACTGAATTCTAAAATGTACTTCAGTCTCATTTTCAGAGGTAACCAACACCAAGTCTTCAGAGATTGTGAAGCCATAGCATAACATATGGACAGTGTATCCACCAAAGTAATTCGGTGTTTCAATTTTCACTGACTTGTGCTCATGCATTCCTATTCTTATGCTACCATGGATAGAAAGGATGTTGAATGGTAAATGGGAAAAAAAAAAAAAAAAAAGAAAAATAAATGGGACATGTGCTTTATCCACCCCTCCTTACTGTCACATATCACTGATGCTTATTTAATGTTTCAGATCCTTGAACTGCTTAAATCTGTGGAGGTTTTTAAAAGAAGTTTTTCTACTTCTGTCCCACTTTGTAAAATTCAAAATGTCACATGAAAACCATGTCTTCTGTGGCTCAGATGAAAAAGTTTGGTTCTTTTTAATTTCATAGTCTAAGAATGGCATGGATCTGAAGTGTATCTTATTAATATCTTCTCCTCAAAAGAAAAAAAAAAAAGGGGGTTGCCCCACCTAAATAGTTATTTCTTTCATCAAATGTATCAAAGATTTTAAGTCATTTTCAGAAAATATTGTAGTTTCATCCAACCCCCTTATTCACAGTAACTCTTGAAACCTAACAGATCAGTCAGGTGTTAAAAATAATCTCATTTTTATAAGCACACTAAATATGCTGGAATTTGTTTTTTCCATAAATAGGTGACATGGACATGAAATACTTCTGGGGTTTTTCAGTCAATATTCATTCCAAGGTAGTTGCATTACTTACAAATGGCAGTGAGCTAACATAGAGGAATGTAACATTTCTGTGCTTATAGAAATTGTGGTGAAGTCTCAAAGACATGCATTTGGATTCTTTGTTCCTCTTTCTGGATATCATGACTCCTTTATTTGGAATATGACTATATCTTCAAATATAAGCTAAAAATAAAATAAGAAAACATTTTCCTGGGTTTTTTTTTCCTCTCCTGACAAACTGTGTAGATCTCACAGGCCCAAACTTGAATTGTACAATCTGTTCCTTGCCCCTATTGGAGGGACTGAGGAGTTTTCCTGCCTAGAAGCATAAGCATGTAGCAGAAGTCTCTAATTTGAGAACTTGCTCATTTTAAGCTGATTCTGTAATCGGCAGCCTGGATCTGAATCACATTCTGGAAATGTTCAGCTCTTGGCACTGATTAGGGAGAGTTTAAGGTAACTTTAACTCTCAACTTCAGCACTTAACTAAGAAAGTTATCATGATGGAGGATGAATCCAGATTTGGGCACTGTCCTACTCTGGATTTTATGTGAAATTCTGGCATAGCTGAAGCTGACAGTAGTTCCATCATTGACCTCAGGCAGCTAGAAGCACTCCTCAGACCTTGATTCAAAACTTACCAGAATGTTTAACCTTGGAAGATAAGGACATATGGAAATATTGAGACAACCTTGAAAGATGTAACTCAAGTGTGTCTACAGTAAGATGTATCAAGCTTGTAGCTTTGACACGGGAATGGCATGATGCATAACTCAATGAATACAAGAGGTCTTTTCCTTTGAAACTCCAGACAACAGCACTCTCTCAGCAAAGCTTAACAATACATAAATATCTCTTTGTCACTGTCATGAATGCTTGTTTACAAAACCCTGAAGCCCACAGAGTGCAAATAAAAATTGACAGGTAACATTATAATTGAAGGTGCATGTATATTTGCTGCAGTGTTTTTTATTTGTGAAATGTTGTGTCGGGCAGTGCCAAACTTATTGAAGAAACAGGACCATTGCGATCATTTTAACAAGTTATTTGGCTGCATGCATGATGTGATTTACTTCTGGGTCTCACAAATGCATTCAGCTTTAGTTGTTAACCTAGCAGAACATTATTTATTAACGAGTTCTTCATGTTTTATTAAACCTAATGTCAAAACACCTCTGTGGGACTCTAGGCATGTTCTCTCTTTGTGTTAAAGCCTTCTAAGGAAAATGAAAAATTATGCAGCAAAGCTGCAGATAAAACCCAGTAGATATCCGTTCAATTACTCTTGATCTTGGCAGATGATGTTTCTGAATATTTGTGAGAGCACAGCATCTGATTGTGTGCTGGCTTAAATTAAAGCATTCTGCAACCTCAAATGTATGTAATTAGGGTGCCTTAGAAACCCAACAAGGCTACTGTGGTCTCTAAAGCTTGAGTGAAGCACTCAGATGGCAAAACCTGACAAGTTCACCACGAAGTAGAATTCACATTTTTTTTCTATGAACTGATGTTTTATATTGGAGAGGGACTCTTCTTCACGGGAACGTTAAAATGATGCAGCATAGTATCAAGGTGAATTATTTGTGGTTTTCTGTAATTTGAGAGGACTATTATGGTTCAGGAACCTAATACAGGAGTTCAACAAACTTTGTCACCCTTGATCTGACTGAACACCTTGTTTTCAAGCACTGACATGAGATTCAAATCCAGCAGTTCTGCATATCTGAACCTGTAAGAATATCCTAGGGCATATTTCATCATATTCTTCTACATGCATTGGTATTTAACATTGGTTTAGCAATATCAGCTTTTACACCACAGAAACATAGAAAGAATGGAATAACCATTTGATTTTATGTAGTTGAAAAAATGGCAATTCCCAGAAAGTCAACATATTTATCACTTTTTACATGAAGCCTTCAGATAAAGTTCTTAGTTTGCTGTCATCTTATATTTGAAAAACAACCTTTTAAACATGTGTTTTCTAAAAAGATTTTGTTTAGCAGACTTTAAAACCACCGGTCAGAATCACCTGAGTTATCATAATAAGCAGCAATAATATTTAAAAGCCTAATCTATAAGAAGAAAAAATACTAGAAGTCAGTTCCTTTTATGAATGCCCAAAATAGGACATTTAACATCTGAAGTGACAGACACAAGAGTTCAGCTGTTGAAATCTAAAAGTTTTGCACAGTTGTGATGCCATCTTGTTTTTACTGAAGACAATTTCTTTATAGGTATTAGTGGAGAGTAGAAATAAGGTGGAAAGCCTTACTTTTACTAACAACTCATCACATTAGCCTATGTTTTTGTATCTGATAAGAACTTAGAAAATTTGACCCTGTATCTTACAGGCCAAAAAGACTGGCTTAGATTCCAAGTCCAGCAACAGAAATCTATGGAGGAAAATTCCTGGAGGGAGTTGCAGATAGATGATTTGAACACTGCATAATCACTACTGCTTTATTTCCTACTTTCTGTCTGTAATTACTACCAGTTATGAATATTTAATGTAAGCTTGTTTTTAGCTTTTCCTTTTTCTTTCATCTTGCTACTTTCATCGTCTTTCACAACATCTGAGAGATCAATGTAAGGCAAAGGGATGGTAGGGGAATGTAGTGTATCGTTACCATATCACAGCAACATAAAAAATTTGGGGCCAGAACCTCAGCTGGTGCCTGTAAGCAGCACTCCCCTGGTTTTTGTAGAAGCCAGCTTGTTACAGGCCTTCACACTAAGACTTCCTGGCATATAGATTTCAGTAACAGAAACCAAAGACTTCCAGGCCTCTGTGCTGGCATGTTTTGTCCCATTTTCTGCCAAGAGAGCCTGGTTTGCCTCTTTCCAAGGAGGTGCCTAATCACCAGAGGAAGAGTCCTGCTTGTCTGGTGCGGTTTTTTCTGTGGCACTAGCTATGAAGTTGTGAAATAAGCCTGGGATGGTAGAGGACGGCTCTGCTCTTTCTCCTCTCGTTACCCTTTGTGATAATTGATCTTGCTACAGATGTCAGTCTGTACATCCCAACAAGAGGAAAGTATCTCCTACTAGCCCAGCAAAAAATCTGGAATGGCAAAGATTAAAATCTAAGACCCATTAATTCCATTGGTGTTTTCTGTTGTTCAGCTAGGTTAACGACAGATAATTTCTCCTGCAGGGTTTGGGTGTTATTCCCCCTGTTATTCAGCTACCACAGTTATGGATTTTCTTCTTCCTGACCTTCCTCATTCATTGCCTATGTTATATGTAGAACATAGAACGTAGATGATGAAGGGGTCTAAAGCACAGCATTGCAGTGCTGCGGCCAGATGCCTGCTCTGGATTCAGATCAAGAAGCCTTTGACTCTACAAAGGTCAAAGAAAGGTAACCTGACTTCCTAAGAGTCATAAAGCAATGCAGGTTGGTCACCAGTTCCACTGCAGTCAGGCATGTTGCAGGTAATGCTGTTCTAATGGCCACTATTTGCTGGTTTTACACTGCTGTCTGTGTATGCTCACTTATGCTAATAAGAAAGTAGAACTAGAAGAAGCTGTCACATTAAAACCTTTATATATTTGTTTAATTTTTTTTTCTCTTAGTGCAAAAAAGATTGCTTTTTATTTTTCTGAAAAAAAAATAGTTAAATATAATTTGTCACTAAGATTTAGCTAGAGAACTAGAAACTCAGTTGGTAACTCATCTTAGTCCAAAGGGAATCTGTTGAGAGCTTGTAAGGTCCCTCTAGATACAAGGGAGGCAAGCAAGTCTGTCTTGTACAGTTTTCCCAAGAGAACAGAATTAAAACTCCTCCTTTTCAGGAACTACTTTATATGCTTTTGTTTTTAATAAAGCCCTTTGAGACCACCAGTAGTATGTAATATTCATCCTGCTTTTGGTCTATGCATGGTCTTTATGCTGCTCATCAACAGAGTTCACCATGGTTTCTTCTCGATTTTTTTTGCTGCCTAATGAGCAAACTCATGATTAAATGAAAGGTTACTTGCTTCTTTACATAACCTCAGTACAAACACAGCATGGAGAAATGCTGTTTCATTTATGTGATTTCCAGAAATACAGTTTCACTTGATTTATGTGATTTTGTGATATGCACATTCCTGTGAACACATAATTTCTTCAAAATGCAAGCTATTTACAACTTAGTTTCTTTCAGACTGTGGTATACACCTTTCACTGAAAACAGCTGAGCCATACTAAGTTTTGCTGGCCTCAGCAATGAGCTGATTTTTGTTTTGACTTTCACTGACATGATGCCAGGCACATTGTCATATCTCCCTGTGCTATGTGTATGGGAGGGCTCATGGGTAATAGTGAGGTACATTCCCATATTTAATGGTGTTCATGTAGAAACCTGCTATGGCAGGAACCATCAGCTGAGACAGGACTCTGGAAAAAAATGGCGTTCAGCCCACCCCTGTGAGCTTGCAGATGATGTTTGTTTATCATAGTGTTTGTTCTGGAAGCCAGAAAGACAGCAAATAATGCTCAAATGGGCTGGGTTCTGTGCAGTGTTATCATATGGCAATTTCACTGAGTCGTGTAATTTTTACATTGTTGTGTAGACATGCAGTCTATACTATATATATATATGTGCTTATTCTATATCACACAGTAAAATATGACCCATTACATATGCAGTAATGGGAAGGGAGAAACTGCCCAATCACGTATAATAAATGCTCTGCTTATTGGACTTTTGCTTTTTTTGCTTATGTGTGGGGGACAGGCATATTTGGAAAGCCCTCCTCTATCGTCAATTACTGCTGCTCCAGGCTCTTTATGCTGCTGTAGTGATTCTCATAAACACACAGAAGAGAATCACCTTTTCAGTTGACAGCACATTTGCTAGTATTTCTGCAGCAGTGCAGTAATGTCTTTAGTGTGTAATGCTGTATTTTAGTAGTCAATTAAAATTCCCATTGAACTGACAAAATGGACTTAGGAACTTCTGAAGACTACTTGGCTAAAAGTACTCATGAGACTGTTCTGATAATCACTGCCACAGCACGATTCAAAACTGCTCAAAAGCCTTATCTTATCACAATAGGAAAAGTAGTAAGGCAAGAGAAAGCATTTTTATTTTTAAAGGAAGCCTGTTGCATTGAGTCTCGTCTCTCTGTCATGCCCATGTCTCCTCTCTTTTTTTTCTTTGTCCTCCAGCATCACCACCATTTTTCTTCTGCCTTTTTTCCATTTTCCCAGCTTCATTCTGTGTTGTCGCTCTTTTCTTTTTTTCCTGTTTTCCTTTCTTTCTCATGTTATCTAATAATAACAAATGGTGCAGTGACTTTGTGATGAGAATGGGAAGGTGATGAATAGTCCTATAGCAAGATTTGAGGAGCTTCACACAGAGTTTGTCTAATTTTATTCTTTTCATAACAAATGTGTTTACAGCCTGCAGGTTAAAATGAATGAAGTTAACAAAGAATACATAAGATAAACCTCTGTCTGAGTAAGTGCACCGCTAACAGGGAACAGGGCTTGCAAACACATGAGTCATTCCAGCTTACCCATTGCTAACTTCTGCCATCCCTGCAATGTTATCTTCAGTCCCATGACACTGGATGGGGTTTTTAACACCCCAGCTGCTAGATTTGCTTATTGCATTAAGACCTTTGCTTCAATTCAGTATTTTCTCAGTTGTCCCAGATTCATTAGAGGATTTTTTTTTTCCAGATGTCAACGGTAGGTATTCTTTTGGCACATTTATGATGATTTCCTCAGGGCATCCCCACACAAACTGGTAACAAGCTTGTCTAGTGTAGTGCACTGCCAGATGTGTTGTGGGATCGTGTTCATAATCTTTAGCAACTCTTGCAATTGCTCCTCAGAGGAAGGATAGTGCAGCTTTCACAGTCAGACTCTGCAAGCAAGGCAAATGACAAAACTTGGGAAAAGCCATAAATGGGAAGCTCATAATTGAAGACACAAACAAATCCATAGGGCTACTGTGTGAGAGAATACTAATAATTTTAGCCTTTGAAAAGACAAGGGCAGACTGAACTGCAAACATTTCAGTCTTCCTCATTCTATTGCCTCTGGCCTTTTGCTTCTCCAGAATAGCGTGCAAGTAAAAGTGAATTGGCACTTTCAGATATATTTCTGTAACCTACAGATGTGTTATTAATGTGTATTTTTCAAGTTTCAAGGCACAAAAGAACTGTGACTGAATTATATGAAAACATAAATAGAGTGGACATCTGCTTACAGGGCATTCTTCCTTCTATTATTTACTACAGATTGTGAAGAATCATTTTGAACAGAAATGAATGTTGAGGGAGCACACACCAAGCTTTTACAGGGAATAAAATCTGGGGCATGATGGGCAGGAATATTGAAAAGGGTAGATTTTTTAAATGGCAGAAGCAGTGAAGCTCATGGGAAAATTGCTGCAGAGTGCATCAAGGGCTTGCTGAAGGGAAAGTGTAGTGGACAGTAGCAGGACAATCAGCAAGAACTAAAGCTGGCAATTTTTACTCCAGCATTTCTTTGTAGTTAAATCATTCACTCCACCTAGTGAAGTTTTTGCTCCTACTTCCCTGGTGGGATGTAGTGAACAGTCTGGTTTCAGTTACACACTTAGAGCAAGTAGAGAAGACTTATGCCACATGAGGAACCAGTTTGGGTGCTCCTCGGCTGCAGTGACCCAGAGGTGCTGCTGTGTGCACCAGTGCACCTCTCAGCACTCCCATACAGATGGGAGAATACTACAGCATACTTTCTATGTACAAGCCCAAGCTTTCTGCCATGAAAAATGAGCGTACATGGAGAAATGACAGTTTTGTCCTGACGTGTAGCCAAGGTAAGTACCCAGGGACCGGGGTAGCTGAATGCAGCACTAATTTACTCCCCTTGACAGCATGCATTATAACACAGTCTTTAGTTCATGATTACACAGTATTTTTTTCAGACCTCTGCTTCATTCACTGTACAGGAGGGACTATGCACTGAGAACAAAACAGCAATGCACAGAAAAAAATATGCTAATCTCTGCAGGATGCCTGTCTCATACATGGTAAAAATGGAAGTTATATGATAGCTAAGGCAGAAAAGTGCAGGAAGAAAAAATTAAAGTACCTGAGGCTTCAAAAGTCAGTATAGTAATTTTAGCAGTTGCTACCCACCAGCTGTTCATGACTATCCTTTATCTGGAGGTTTCTGCTTCCACAACGGATAACAGCATTCACTGCTGATAGTTTAAAACAAGTCCACTGACTTTGTGCCAAAGCAGACTCGAACTCTCGATGAGGGCATTAAAACAGTGGAGCTGTGGGTGTTGTAACAGCAGGGGAGGGCAATTTTTTAAATTGTTTCAACTCTATCTCAAAGAATACCTACCTAGAGAGAAGACTCTACCATATATTTCTCTTGTGTTTCTCTTACATTTCTCTGCCACGGGTGACTTCCTGGTGATGGTGGGCAGGTGACTAAAATTCAAGTTTTCACACCTGTGCACTAAGTGAGTTTTACTCCCAGTTCAGTCTCTTTGGCTAAGCAAAAGGAAATATTTGGGATCTGATTGACAGAAACAGTGAACAACTCCCAGCTGCAGCTGAAGTTCATGGGTGCCCTCCTCTGAGAACACCAGTAAAATAGGGCCAGGCTACAGCCTTGTTGGACTGACTTTCAAGTTAGCTGATACTTTTGACAATTCATTTTGAACCTGTGTATGTCAGTTCCTGTCTTGCAGGAACACTAGCGATATTTTAATCTCACGTGGGCATTGTTAAGATAAATTTATTGAGTTTTATAAAGAGCTTCACTACAGAAAGTCTTCATTTAAGGAAACTGTCATTCCTATTAGAGGTACAAAGTGAAAATGAGCCCATCTGTTGTGTACCACTGTCCGATTTCAGCTTTTTCTCTCATACTTGTAATAATCTGGTATGTGACAAAAAAAAAAATGACAATTTTTTTTAAAAGTTGCTCTTCAGAGCATGTGGCAAATGATGCTTGGTTATCCTTTTCACACTTGCAATGTGTGAGTGAAGGGATGTATAGAGAGACTTGTCTGCCTTTTTTTTTTTTCTTTTCCTTTTCTTTGTTCAAGCATAGAATGCTTCCTTTCTCAGTATTACAGAAAACCTTTCTGTGTGCCCTGTTTTCTCAATTGGTTAGTTTTATTCTGTCAGCTCGAAGCAGTGTTGATTAGGAAATTGATACAGCTACTAACATGCTATATTTCATGTGCTGATTTTAGTCAATAAGACACCTACTTCAGCTGATAATATGGTAAAATGCACAGTTGATTTATTTTCTGGAAATTTGCCTTACATCATCACTAGATGTAACAGTTGTTTACATTCCTATGATCTGATTATCATACAATGAACCAAGAAAGACCCATCAGCTCAATTGTCTTCCTGGGTGCTGCTTAATAGTGACTTTGCATTTGCAATGAAGAAACAGCAGTTTGAATTATCCCCTACTGCCAGAAGAAAGCTGGAAAACCTTCAGAACTCTCTCATTTTAAAAACATTGCTGGATTTCCTTGTGAAAATATGAATATACATATCTTGCTTATTTGAGCAATGAGATTTTTTTTCTCACTTGACTGTACTGTCTTCTTGTAGTACATATTGGTTCAGAAAGAGTTTAGAACTTACCACATGTATCAAGGAGAGTGAGAGGTGGCAATTTTCATAATCTGTATATTAAAATTAGGAATTCATAATTTTTTAATACATTGAATTATGTAAATAAGGGGAAAGTTGGAGGAAAGCATACACTCAGTATAAAACATGATTGAATTTTCATTGTAACAGAATTCTTCTTGATTTGAAAGATTGTTTTTTAAACCAGCATACTGACTGGAAAACAGAGTAACAAGTCAGTAAGATCAAAAGGCCTTATTTTTACAAGAATTGCAGCCTCCTCTTGTTTGAATAGAATCAGAAAAACAAATTAGGAAACACACTTTTGTATGTGGTCACATGTGGAGGAATGTCTATACCATTCTTTATTTTAGATGGCATTCTGTATTTTGTCTTATCATGGTGGGGGGCAAGCCACGGAGATATCTTAAGCTTTGGGATGGAAATGTCAGATTCTTGGATCCTGCTGCCACCCTCCAATAAGCCACTGAGAGGCAGGTCCCAGGCTGAGTAGCTTCTGACCTAGCCTTACACGTGCCAGTGGCTTCATTTCAAACTTTGTTATTGCACAGGAAGAACAACCATAACCAAAATTGCAGCAGAACGTAAAAAGAAAAAAGCCTGAAGGTGGTGGAGAGTTCATTGGAGGAATGGATGGATGGATGGATGGATGGATGGATGGAGAAAAGCTTCCTCTTTTTCTTCCACTGCTGAGCTGTCAGTCAGCCAAAAAAAATTAGAAAGTGAAACCCATGTGAAATCAAGAGAAGGAAGTACATTATAAATGCTCCCTAATTCCAAATCCAGGTGAACTGGATGCAAATTTAACAATGTCGTTGCTAAGTGAAGAGGATTTCTCAGGGATAAAAGGCAATAAGCAAAGAAGGATCTTTGAGCAAGTGTTAGTCTCTAGTGTGACCTGAGCAAACTCAATTTTATTGTGAGCCATGTTAACAAGGAGTTGAGCCTATAAGCCTTGTAACAGTAACCAAAAAGCAATTTATGCAGAATGGGGGCAATCCTCATCTCACAGTATCTAGAGAATTTGCAGTTTTATAGGTGATTAATTTAAAAAAAAAAAAAAGGAGAAAAAAAGGGTTTGCATAAGTTATTTAAAAGCCTTTTAGTAGGCTGCTACTTGAGGAAGTATTAAGAAAAATATAAAGGGTATGGCACTCGAGGAAATGGCAAGGTATTGTGGGAATATAGTACAAAATAAAGCAGGATTCATTTATGTAATTATTACAGAGACACAGTAGTCTTACAGTATTTAAAAGTTACACTGTGGTTCCCCGAAATAAACTTTTCTTCATGCAAGTTTGTTCCTTTATTCTCTACCTTTTCTACTTGGTGCTTTTATTGAAAGCAGAATAAATGTAAACATATGAAGAAATTAATAATTATTTCTAAAACACTATTCCAGATTGAGTTTGTTTTGTTTTGTTGTCTTTTTTTTTTTTTCATAACATCTTCAAAGTGATTTAATCTAGGTATTGCAAGCATTGCCAATCTGAAAAGAATTGTGTACTGCACCTGCATGTATATTAATCAGAGAACTGAAAGACATATAGGTTTATGTTTTCAAAAGCAGACAGTAATTCACACCAAATTCTCCACTTGATATGCATAGAAAGAAAACACTGAGTATTAAATCAGCATTTAATATCAGGTTTATTTAAGTGTGTAAACTTAGCAACCTGATATCACTGATCAGTTTTAGTATATTAGGTCATAAATATTTACATTTGTTAAAAGTAATAAACAGTCGTATTTGCTGTTACCATACAAAATATTAATTATGGCTGAGACTTTCAAAACAGCTAAAGGCTAATAGACACCCTGGGTTAAGTCAGCCTAGCCAAGAAACCTAGAAACAAGGATTTGGAATAAATTTGAGAAAGTAGACGTGGGGAGATCCACACCAATGCTTCTAAAAAACTAGTACATCTGCATTTATGTTGCCACTTCTGAGGTGCTGAAAGTCTTTCTTTCAGTAGTCATTATTTGTTTCAGTTTTTAAAGTTCTTGATCTGTTTTTTATGTTTCTGCACAGGCACCAAAGGACTTTGACCTTAGGGAATTTAAACACTTCCTTTATGCAGGAGAGTGCATTAACCACCAGCCTCTAGTTTTATTTTGCTGTAGCCACAACACAGTCAGTAGCGCTTTTCAAAGTTATTAGTGAGTTCCTACCTAATTGATATATATTGGCTATGGGTACATATCTCATTAACTCTGAGTAATTTTCCTTAGCTTTGGTTTCCCAGTCCCAGGGTCATGGAAGTATCTGCTCAACACACGAGTCAAGTACATAACCCTGGGCTGGGCCTGACATTTTGCACCTACCCTTGTGCGTGAAGTTTCCTTCTTTTTTGCTCACTAATTCACTCCTAGGCACAAAAGTCTGTCTCTATGTTTGTTACACATTATATTATATGTGGTATTTCTGACTGTACTATGGGCCCTGCATGGAAATTCCTAACCAGAGCAAGTCCTTGCCCATGACAGTGGGCAAGTTGCCACAGCTGAGGAAACCCTCAAAGCACTGTCCTCTGCTGGTAAAGCAAGAATTTAACCTTATCTTAGGAGAGCTTGCAGCCTGACTCTATCAGCATCTGAAGCCCCAGGGTACTGAAGATTCTGCTTTCACAAACCCCACACACTGCTAAAGGTTTTCTGGGTAAATAGTTAAATTCTTCTTCAGATGTCTCTTGGGCCACAGGGAAGTCATTAACAGGCATATTTGGAGCAAGACCTAGAAGAGAGCCACAAGGCTGTGGCCCAGAGGCGTGTAGGTTAGCACACTGGTAACCAAGCGGCCCATCCTTTAGCCAGGAGAGGTTCCTATCAACTAGAAACCAATATGGACTGCTTTGGAAGGTCACAGTGTGTGGTATGAAGGGAAGAGGAAAAGGGTGTGGAAAAGGTATAGAGCTATTGAAGCAAAAGTCTGCTGCCCTCAGCTCTATCGTGGCATGTAGAAGTAGCTTCAGTCCCTGTAATAGCAGCTGGAAGATTGTCTGCTGCATTTCAGCACTGAGAAAACAACCATCATATTTTAACTAATCCCTCAGATTTATGCCTGATTAGCAAGAGACTGTTGATGGGATGATTAAATACTTTCAGAATACATATGTAATCAGCTTTTCACACTGATTTTATAGTTTACAGAGAAAGTGGTAATTAGATAATGTTAGGAATGTTCCTTCAAAACGTGGCTATCAGTGAGTTAAATAGTACTTTTTTAAAAGCCTGCTCATGGCTTAAAAGCATTTTTTTTTTCAGTCTAAAATATTTATTCCAGACTAAAGTTTCAGAACAAGCAAATTATTTCTGCAACTAAGTAGTTTATACTTTCATTTATTCCATCTCTGTCATTATATTGTCCTTGAAACTATTTTCTGTCACTCTCAAACATGATAGCCTCAGGATAGAAATGAAAGTGAGATAAAATGTCTCCATGAGCTTTTCTAGTGAAATGTTTTTAAAAGTTTTCAAACGCAGACATTTGGATTTAAGCAGAAATTGAAAGAACAATGAAACTAGGAGATTAAAGGAACAAAAGCAATTATTTTAATGTTATAATTCTAGCGTTCCAATATTAATTCTTGAACACTGTTATAATTGCACTAAATTATTTATATAAGTGACAAGAAATATTTTGTTTTACTTGTCCTATTTTCCTTTGTAGAATAATGTCTTCTCTGTCAGTCTCTTTTCTCTTAATGATGATTCCCAGAAATGAGTCACTGTGACATTTTTCTAAATATGGTCTTAATAAGAGGCTTAACTTTAATATTGCATAAAATTATTGAACCAGTTCTTAAAACCACATGATATATTCATTTTCAGAAACAAATGTAAGTTTAATGTGTGCTATTTTTCCGTTTCAGAAATAACCTAAGTAGAACAAGCAAATCCAATAACTAAGACCTTCATTGTTGAAATAGTGTGGCAGGAAGAGTGGGGGACAGAGATTAGAAGATTTATGCTTTTGTCCTATTTCTTCAGTGGATGTTATAGAATTTATCAATTGCTTATTTATCATAGGTTAGCATTTTAAGAGATTATTTTTAAAATATATTTTTACTCTGCTTAACCACTATTACATTTTTTAAACTGGAATATCTGTCATTTAAGCTTTCAATTTCAACACACTCACAGAGGTAAAGTGGCCGGCACAGGGAATCCATGCATTACATTTCATGAAACATGATTCAGAACTTCTTGCATTGCTTTGCGTTTTCCAGTGTTTCCTTGATGCAGTATTGCTTTTGCATGTTTGGGAGTTTTTTGGTTGTTTGGTTTTTTGTTTGTTTGTTTGTTTTGCACTAGCACCTTCATCAGCCTCTTGGGAAAAAAAAAAGTGCATAGTTCCTCCTTCAAAGAGTCCATAAAACAGAAATAAAGAAGAGATGGTTCAGTGAAGAGATACAGGAGAGGATATACAGTATTTAGTGCTTTTTTCACTGCCGGTTGTTGTCTGAACCAAGGTCTTTCTGTATCCCTGTTATTTTGATACCATTTCTGATGAGCCAGAAATTAATACGTGGTAAATTGTTTGTACGAGATGGGCCCATCCATGTGAGAGCTGAGAGCACAAGCCCTCGTTCCGATCTCCAGGACAGGGCAGTCTGTTTGTGCAGACAGGGTAGAGGAGCCAGGTTTTTTTGTTGATCTTACCACAATACATTTTCCTCCTACAAAGGAAACTTTGGTATGCAGCACTCCTCTTAAATTACCACTTCAGCCTCTTAACAATTTTCCTACCAGTGATTACTGTCAGTACTGAACAAGAATGAATACCAGACATGTTTCAACTTTTTCCTGAAAAATGGTGGTTGTCTGGATGTGAAACAGCAGCCAGACAGGACTCAGCTGCTTACTCTTCAGTCTGCTAGCACAGGGAGGGATATTATATGAGTGCGTTATGTATGTGTGTATGTGCATGCTCATACCTTCAAATACAAGAAAATTCTAGTAGTGCTCAGAATTGTTCACACATTGCTGGTGTACTTGCCTTACATAAACATCCACAACTATATATAGATTCATACTCACATTCACTCATTGAGACATTTTTGTACACATTCACAAAATGTTTTTAAACTGAAAATGCATACATTTTAAATTGTAATTAACTATTATATTATTGAAATGAGTGAAAAGGCATAAAATACAGTCTTGAAAACAGCTATTGTCTGCAAATGGAATTCTCCATTATGTCAGCATACCTTTTTCAATATTTTTTCACCTTCACAAGATTTTATAAATCACAGGCATCAAGCATGTATGTTCTATATACCAAAAAAATGTTTACTCACACAGATGGATGTATGTGTATGACACTGAATCGCACTGAAATGTAATATTTTTCATGGAAGAACATATAAATGCTAACTAGTATTTTTAAACACGTTTCTCACTAATGCAAGAAATAGTTATATCAGCATTATTAAAAACCCTTTTTTTGAGGGAAAGAAATTGAGTCAAAGAATTCTTTTTGAAAGTGTTTATTAAATTCAGATAGCTCAGGAGCTGGGTGTCCATCTAGGGAGATACTGCCTTTTAGGGACACCTGTAACTGTGATTGATTTGGCAGGTACTGAGGGTGCTTTGTGTCACTGGTAGAAACAGTGCAGAGACCATGAAACAGGAATGTGCTTTTATAAGAGGTTCAGAAAGTGCCAGCAGATGGCATGCATGAGTCCACAGCGGTGTTTTATTCAGGTGCGGGGGGAGAGTTTTGAAGCAACAAAACTTTGAGTACCCCAGATGACTTATGATGCACAACTTTTGAACGTTACTCTGAAAACTGAGATTTCTGAAGACATTATGCTAGGTAAGGAAAAAAGCAAAAGAATGCCAAACTAATGAATACATTGAAGAAAATATTTTCTCGAGTCATTAAAAAAATATAACTCTGCAGTACTGAGAAAGCTCAGTTCCTATTACAGATACAGATTAGAGATGCTATTTGTATGCACTTCTTCTTGATCTTCACACTTTTATTCTTTGTTGGAGTTTTATAAAAACACATTAATACCATCAGCATTGCAAAAAAAAAAAAAAGGATTTAAAAGCAACTTGTCTTTTGGAAAATGTTTGTTTCATCGATGTTTGAGCTTGCACAGGAGAAGTAATAGAAACTGCATCTCTGATCACTGGAAAATGGATTCTTGTCAAAGGCACAAACTGTCCTAAACACTGTGATGCTATGTCTTGCTCTGTCTCACTGCCAGGCTCAGCTATAGAAACAGCATAATTATATGAGTAGCAACAATTCCCTTATCTGGTACGAACACTTGCTACTGTTAAACACATTTCAATGTGCTGAAGGGGAAGCAGAGAATTAAAATTTAAGCTGAGTTTGTTGGGTGTTTTAATCCAAACCAGGTTGTTTTTCTGTTGTATTTTAGGGGTTTTGTTGGGGTTTTTTTTGTTTGTTTGTTTGTTTTTTCACCTTTCAAAATCTGTGAGCCAGCCCAAGAGCAGGTGGTGTTAGCAGAACCAGGAGCTGTTCCTGCCCAGGGCACACTGCCTGTCCACATCTGGGCACTGTTTGCTTCCCCACAAGAGTCTCTCCTGCACCTGCTAATTTTCTATTCTGCCTGACTTCTTGTACCACTGCTACTACCATGACCTTGGGAGTGTGGCATTTGAGAATCAATTTCTTCAAATAATCTCAGCAGAATATTCTTCATTTCTGTTCTTCATTGCCCCATAAGCATATTTCCCAAGTGTAGACGTTACTGCAGATACAGTCTGTACTCAGACACGTGAGTCCAGACATCCTTATGCTACTCTTAAATATAGTCACCTAACAGCCCAAGATCCCAGATCCAAAGCTTATTGATGTCAATGAAAGTTCTTCCAAAGAAAACTCTGAATGCCATATGCGGCAACTAGAAGAGTCATCTTTTAATCCACGAAACCCTCGAAGCTATATGGACACTCGTATCACAATAGTGAAGTAGTTGTAATGATATTAAGAATTAGTGAACTTTTGTTATTAGAATAGGTTTTTTTTGTGTACAACTAGCAGTTATTCCCAAAGCATCTTCTAGAATCACTGAAATGACAAAGACCGCTGCAGGAGGAAAGAAAGGAATACATTTCAGCTAGAGTAGGGGGAACTGGAGAAAACCTAGCTAAGAATGATGAGTTGAAACTCATTGTATATTGAACAACCTAATTACAGTGATTATGTTTTTTGTCATAGCAGAGTTGATGAATATTTTCCGGAACAAATGGAAATTTCCATCCCACAGTCATTGTAGTTCTTTAATATTGCTGCATATTAGTATCTTAGAGCACTGTGATAGTGTCAAATATAAACAGATTAATGTAGATAACCACCAGCCAAAAACAACAAAGAGGCCAGATTGTATCTAGGCTTCCTGATGATCAAAGCTGTAATACACTTTATATGCTGTTTCATAAATAATGAATGTGAAATAGTTGGGGCGGTAACATCACGGCTTACATATTTTTGTAGTAATTATTTCAAAATTAAATATAAGTAAACATATCTTCAGTTTCTGTGTTTATTAGATATAAAGCCCAAAGAGAAAAACACAAAGAAATAGCTAGGAGGAGATTTATCATCTGTAGGTCACTTGTATCCTATTTGTAATGATTCCTTTCCTGCACTAAAGAGAAAAGCTAAAACAATTTCATAAAAGTGTCACCTAGTAAAAGATAACCCTTTCTTTGGAATTATTTCTAATTTGTTGCAAAGCTTCAGAAGGAAATATGCCAGCACCAGGATTTATTTTCCCCTTTTTATTTCATAAATGCTGATTTACATATCATGCTGGTCTTGTTTAAATAGCATACCATCTTCTGTGAACTAAACAGACTTTGTTAGCAGCAATGATACCAACTGTTCAGATAGGAATATATAAAATTCCTTGTTATTTCACATCACAAAATAGGTATCCTTATCTCTATAATCTATATAAGTAAACAATATATATGTTTGAAACCCAAATTTTCCTGTATTATCTTTACCTGGACTTTTAAATAAGAAAATTAAGATTAATTTTCAATGCCCTTCCAAAGAAATTCAGGTGAAGGTTCAATAAAGTTAATCATCCTTTCCAGAATAATGAGAAATTAATACACAAATCATCTACATTTGATACACTTTATGTTCAACAATGTCATTTAAACCTTAAAACTGCAAGAATTATGGGAGCTCTCAAGCTAATATTGATCTACTACCTTCAGCTCAATGACAATGTCAATTACTTTACCTTTTTTTGTAGATAATATGGGAAGTACCCACACTGTTAGAAATAGTACATGACAGAAAGATCCTCCTTCGAAAATTTAAAAAAAAAAAAATAATAATTCCTTATTTTCATTGCAGCTGATTCAGATTTTAACTCAAAGTATTTATAGGTTTTCCTTATGGAAAATTAAGAAACATTTTGCATGTGTAAACTTTAGGCTTTTTAAGGAAATTGTTTTAAGCTTTGATTAAAAACCCATCATAATTTGCTTTCTATTTTTGTGGTTGGAATTATTGTTCCCTTCCCAGTTGTTTCCCTTTTAGGATACTGCAGCTTACCTATCACTGGCCAGTGCAATGTCCGCTTTGTTCCATTCAAATTCAGCACCTGAAAGTGTTTATGTTTTTATTCCTTCTTTCAGCTGTTGCAGAAATACGAAAGAAGCTGAGGTTTCCATTCACTGTTTGCACTATATAGTTTTATTTCTTCATTTAACACCTCCTTGCTATTTTATGTCAGGCCTTTGCTAAACAAAATTATCTCCAGGTGTAGATCACATACTTATCAATTTATCACAGGGAAGTTTTAGGGAATAACAGTAGAGCTGTGGTCTAACGACCTCCCACTGTGCGTTTCAGCTACCCACATCTAAGGCTACACTACACGGATTCAGTACAAAATATTGGTCAGCACAGCATATGTAAAAGGTGTAGCAGGTGTCTGCCAGAGCACCCCACTACTGCGCTGGAGGCACTTGTCTCCTGCTCTCTCAGCACCTTAGTGAGTAGGTAGATCAGGTAGAAGGCAGATCAGGTGTCCTCTATTGCTCAGGCAGTGCCCAACCCATTACAGGTATTACCAGAAACAAGTCTGTGTAATAGCAGCTTGATTACATGTTGGCAGAACAGTTACAGAAAACAGGTTTTAATTTCTCTGTGTTTGTGGCAACAGGGTAAAAAGGTGTTGATGGACTCCAGCCTGTTCCCTTAGGGTCAAGAAAATTCTGATCATTTTCTTATGATCATTCAGAGAATGGTGTCTAAAACAAGTCCGCTGGGCTGCAGCTAGTTTAAACTGATTACACATTTATTGATAACATCAAGCCTGAACCAAAGTACAGTTCAAGAGATAATTTTTCCTCAAATCCAAATTGAATCTCAGTCTCTTCCCCTTCACAAGAATCAGAACAGAAACAAAAACGTTGCCTGGTTGAGATGTGGTGATGTTTTCAGTATGAAGATCTGAAGTGCTTTCTGGTGTGGGAGTGGTTGGTTCTGCCTGTATGCGCCTCTGCAGCTCTGTGCTGTTCTGGCAGCTCTGTGGTGACTCCTCATGGTGGCCCACAGAGTACCTGAATTATTGCTCCCAGTGTCCCTTTATGTCAATTCCTGATCACTTGTGCTGAGTTATTGTTTGTGCTGAGTTATTGTTTGCTCTGGGAGTGCCTCCAGAGCTGATGTGTCTGTACCCTGGCTAACACTTCTTCCTTCAGGCCATTCATATCATAGAATCACAGAATGGCTTAGGTTTGAAAGGACCCTAGAGATCATCTAATCCAACCTCCCTGCCATGGGCAGGGACTCCTCTCAACTCGACTGGGTTACGGCACCTTATTTTCCAAAATGTTGTATTTTTCAATGAGAACCACTGAGTCTGTCTTCACATCCTGGAAAATGATGATTGAAAGTAGAGACCATACATCGCAGTCTCTGAGGCAACCTGTAAACATTTAAATATGTTATGCCCAAAAATGTGGACCCTTCTTGGAGGGAAAGGACAATGCTGTCACTTCCACCACATGTGAAAGCTTGAGCATGCCTCTTTTGGTCCTTTGAGCAAGGCTGGTCCTTGTTGCCTGTTCATTGGCAATACAGGAGATATATGGAACTGGCTTTGTATTTCGACTGTCATTGGCTTTCTTCTACACAGATATGCATATTTCTTTTAAAACTACACAACTGTTGTCTTTCTGTGATTCATAGCCCTGTATTTCATCAGTCCAAGGAAGACCAGCTCTAATCAAAATTAAAATGATAATACATTGAGAAATGTCACAAACAAGAGAACTCTCTCTAGAGGACTCTTGCTAAAATTTACTCCAAAAACATACCAGAGCAGCAAGAACAGATGCCTCACAGAATGCAGCTAAGCAGAGCACATATGTAACGACACCTTTAAAGGGACAACTTATCTATATAAGTACTTAAGTCCTTAAGATCTCAGATAATAAGTACTGCTGTAAGTATACATCTGGGTGTATTCCCCCGAAGAACCACAGCAATACCTCTTACTGCTACTTGGTAGTCATCCAGGCACGTTGTCTCTCACCTTCTCCCTCTCTCTCCCTGTCTGAATTAGAAGAAAACATTACTGCAGCTGGTCATTGCTGCTGGTCTCCTAGTGAACTTTTAGTTCCTTTGAAAGAAAACTGCTGCATATATTCCAGTATCAAGTGTGTGTGTGTGTGTATCAGGTCCGGCTGAGCCGACTTTCCCATAGCAGCCTCCTGGTGCAGAGCTTTTGTGTTGGGAGTTAGAAGGGTGTTGGTAACACCCATGTTGTGACTACCCCTGAGCAGTGCTCACGCAGCACCAAGGCTCTTTCTAACATTCCCCCCCAGTGGGATGGGGTGAGGGCCATGAGCTTGAGGGGAACATAACCAGGACAGCTGACCCAAACTGACCGAAGGGATGTTCCAGACCATATGACGTCAGCTCAGCTATAAAGCCAGTACAAAGGAGCAGGGGGTGACCACTCCTTTGTCCTCCGGAGCAACCGCTACATGTTTTAGAACCCTGCTTCCCAGAAACAGGCCAGACATCATCTGCTGATGGGAAGTAGAGAATAAACCTTTTTTTCTTTGCTTCTGTGTGCAGCATTGCTTGGTTTTGCTTTGTTTCTCATTAAACTGCCTTTTGTTTTCTTATTATCTTCCTTCCCCCTTTTCCTTTGTGGATAAAGGAGACGAAAAGGAGGGGATGTGATAGAGCAGCTTGGTGGGCATCTCTTGCTCAGCCAGGGTTAACCCTTGACAGTGTTTGAGATTGATAATCATATCTTCCTATAGCGGTCAACCTTGGGGGAAAAAAAAAAAAGTGTCTTAAAAGCTGGATGAGTTTAATGAGTTGCATACAACACTGCAAAAAGATCTCCTGAGAGAGTCTCTTGTGAAAAAAAAAATATCCTGAGAGATGTGATACAACAGAAAACATGAAGAGAAACCTGACAGCTGTTTTACAAGAGATTAGGAGTTAAGACTTTATTAAGGACTCTTACCTATAGAGGGGTCCTGCATAAACTGACTAATGCATTTGTTACCTTGAAGAACACAGTATGTCATTTTAACCACTGCGTGTGGGGGAATGGCTCACATGCTTAGACATAAACTTTTCACCAGCTGAGGACTGGAATACCTCATGGTTTTGCTGATGGCCAGGAAAAACATACCTTGAAATCGGGTAGTGGAGTATAATTAATAACCTATATGATCCTGTCACCCAGTACAGTCCGAAGAGATTTGTTCATCTGATGGTACCTTTTGTTATATAGAAGTGCAGGCTTGACAAAGTGATCAAACCAGGGGATGCTGTGATCAACAAGGACAATTTACATACTCATTTTGACTTTTTTTTTCATCCAGACTAAGCCAAAATAGTGAAGGAAAGAATGGAAACAAATATTTCTAATTTGAGTGATCGTGGTGCCATATGTTTTACTTCTAAAATTATGTCATATAGATATGTTTATTCCTTACAAATAACTGAGACTCCACACTGTGGCAGATCAGCAGTCTTTGTTTCTAGCAGCACACCTAAGTTGGTATCTCCTCAGTTAACATCTTAGTGCTCTTATCTGCTTATTTGACACATACAGAGCATCTACTTCTAACTTAAGCTGTACTTTAGGAGATTGTAGTATACTGTCATCTCTGCTAGAGGAAATCTGTGTCCAGTAAGGCAACTGGCACAACATTTCTGGTTTGCCTTTGACAACCTTGGACTTTTACTAGTACAAAATTATTTTTGATGGTTTTGCTGATACTGCCACAAATATGTTTCTTCCTGATTAACTTCAAGGGTTCCTCAGTGTCTTTCCTCTATTTTAGATATTGACATAAGTACTCCTTGCAACAGTTTTTCAAGACTGGATGTTCCTGAGAAGCAATGGTATTTAATTGACCCTCTCCCTTCCGTGCACTAAGAGTCTCATTCCTGTATTTCAATGAGTTCATATGGAATTACTACCTCATAATGTTTATCACAGTCTGCTAGTGCATTTACATTTGTTACATTTCTTCCTCTGGAGCATGGTACATGGATTAGCAACATGTTCTTACACAATTCTCCAGCCACCTGTTTGCAAGCACTGGCTTTGTTTGCTTTGGAAATGCTTCTTGGCTTGAAGCTACATTAAGTAATAAAGTAACTGGCTGTATTATCTTTTGTCAAGTATTAAATGTAATTATCAATTAAAAAAAACCCTTGTGTTCTTTTTTATCTGACAGGTCACTTGGCTGCCTTATCCAAGGTACCAAAAAACTGGGCAGCAGTTGATTACAGGCCACATTTGCTAAGCTATACTCTGCAGTAAGCTTCTGTATCACATGGAGGTGAAATTAAATCTAACTATAGAACAGCAATACAGCCTTAGTTGTGCATTCTCTGCTTCATTATTCTGTAGGAGCATTTATAAGTACACCTAATGCTTAAGTTACAATTTTTTTTAACTGAGTGGCTAATACATGAAGATTTTAAAGTGTAGCAAGTGCTACTGCATCTACTGAGTCTGTGACAGTGTCTTCTATGATACATTATCCAGAAAACTGCCCTAATCTATGAAATATATATCTGTGTCTTTTTACTGTGCTATTTTGCTTACTATCTTAGTGGAAATGGAATACAGAAATCCATTTCTGACATTAACTCTTTAATGAGTTTATGGCCTAGACATGCTCAGAAATTGATTTATAGTGCTGTGATGATTTTTATCCTGTTGTCCTTAAGTAAAGCCTCACGCAAGGGTAAGCAGGGTATCTCACTTCAGCTTCATCATAGAAAGTGTGGTGAGTCTTTTGGAGAATAACAATAAGAGTGATTTTGCTAACCAGCAGATGGGTGTCATGCATGTTGTTTCTCATGGAAGGATGTGGTTGCTCAATCAAAGCTTAATACAGCTCATCTCCTTGTGGGTGAACTTGTAGCAAACTATTCCCATTACTATTATATCAGCCTTGAAAAATCTTGGCTATCCAGTGTCTCCTTTCATTCCTTTTATTTGCAGAATTCTGCCTAATCCTCAGTTACACTTCTCAAATCATACCCAGCACCTTGTGTGCTCCTTGTCACAGATTGACCATTCTTTCAGATCTTTTTCCCTTCTGGATGTTGCAGTGTTGTAAGCTGTTTGTTTTGGGGTTTTTTTTTGTTTGTTTGTTTTGGGGTTGTTTTTTTTGTTGTTGTTTTGGGTTTGGGTTTGGGTTTTTTTTGTTATTTCTTTGGTCAAACAATGCTGAGAATTTACTGCTGCATTGATAGTCTGTTTTTTACATATATCTTACAACTGAACTCACTAATTCATGGATATCAGCAACACATACATCAGCCTTGCAGGCAGTTTTGTTTTTTACCAAATACTGTGTTGTCCTATATCATTCTTTTAATTCCATTAAGTGTATTGGCTTCCTTTTATGCCTGAAATCTGGTCTATTCCTTCTAGCTGTATCCGCTGTTTTTTAAAAAAAAATATTTTACTCTATCTAAAAACCTCCTCTAGTCTTTAACCAGCAACGCTAATTTTGCCAGAGATTGTTTGAGTGAATCTTTCCACTTTAAAAGCTTTAGGAAGACATATGTACCAAACTTATTTACATAGGTCCTACATCTTTACAGTATTACAAGTGGTGTACCTTTTCCTGCCCCTGAGGCTAGCATTGTAATTCCTATTTTTAGGGATATTTTTGGAGAGGGAAGGGCCTCCAAACAGACCATATTTGAACTTCTTCCTGTAGTCAGAGTAATGACTTCTGGAAGAGATGAGTTCCAGCAGAAGTAGTAATTTTTGTCAGTGGTGAAATTTCACCACTCTTACAGATTTTATGAAATTTTGTCTTTCTGTCACTTTCTCACTTTCTCTCTTAATTTCCAATTTTCTTCTAACCAAGAACTCAGTGGGGTTTTGTAGAATATGTTCAGTGCTGCAGAAAGAAAAAAATATATATTACATCATATTACATCCTCAGCCCCTTTCACTAGCAGGGAATGTAATTTTCATAACATTTCAACACACTTTCAACATACAAGTACGCTAAGTGTATTTTGTTTGGGAGGTTTCTTATTTATTTATTTTGTGGATGAAGGAAAGAGGAGAAAAAGAAATGCTGCTTCATGCAATATGGTCTGTGAAGCTGAACTGCTGTCATAGGTGGTATCTCATTTTAACTTTGCAGGTCTTGATGAAAAGGATCTGAGTTCATGCAGTTGTAGACCGTATGCTCCAGTGACTGCCAGATTGATGTTTCCGTCATACAAGAATGTGACAATAGTTGCTATGGGTTTCCTGATTCGCTTAATTAGATTTTTCCTTGTATAATTAGCACATCTTTAGTCTGAACTTCAAACTATGTCACCAATTTATTTTAAAATTAGAGAAAGTGTTGGAGGATTTTATTCCTCTCGTTTCTTGTAAATGTCTATGCTAAGACCCACTAGGAATATCACAGGGCAAAACTGTTAAGAGGTCAGTATGTGATGTGGAAACAGGTTGTTTGACCTAGTTTTAGCTGTGGCTCAGACATCTGAGATCACTGAAGAGCAGCAGTGAGGAGACCCTCTGTTTCATTTCTCAGGACTGAGGTGAAGCTAGTGAGAAAGAGTGGGGTAGCTTTGCAATTATATGAAATAGCTATTCAGTTATAGAGGTCACCACGGACACAAAAGTATTATCATAACACAAGAAGCACTGGCTCACCATGCAGGGAAGGAAGGAGGAAAGCTGCATTGCAGAGCAAAGGAAGGCACATATGCGGCATGAAACTTTGTAAGTCATTTTATTCGTATGGGTAACCACAGGAATTCAAAAGCCTTTGCTTTTTCAAGTAAAGTTCTCTCATGGATTCTTGCAGAACTATTGTGAAAGTATCAAAAGTTTATTTTTAAAAAGCTCTGTTTTCATACTACACAATACACTGCACAGTTAAGACAGGGATGTTGTTGGAGATATTTGTTAAGTTGGAGTGCACTCTATAAATCCCCAAACCTTTTTTTTAACATAAAATCTGCTGCTGCTTTAAGGCTAAACAGTATAACATATGCAAAGAGAAATTTGTCATATTGAGAGGCTTCTGAAAAAGTCAGTACTTTGCATTAGCTGAAGCTTTGCTCTGTGCACTTCAGCAGCTCCTTAAAGATTTCCAATAGGCTGCTGCATGCCAATACTTCACTACAGAATTGCTTAAAAGCACATTAGCATGAGGACACATTTCAGTGGAGTGGGAAAGAGCCAGGAGAGCTTACAATGGGACTATGATATTCCCATGAATGACCTGAACCAGCATGCATCAAAGGTTAAAGCATCCTCAGTGCTCCCACCAGCACCACAGTTCCAGGGGCTCGCTGGTGTCCCTGCAGCAGGTGCTGTGCACACTGTACCACTACTCAGCCTCTTCACAACCACCTGCTTTCCCTTCCATTGCACTCTCCTGAACCTGAGTTTTTCCTCTGTCTTTATAGCAATGGAAGCTCAAGTGATAAGCCTTTAGGACAGCACTCCATAGCACACTGTTGGTCCATCCACAGACTTTCCAATGGGAAGTGACAAAGTGTTCTGGTTAAATGTGGATGCCACAAAACAGGCCAGGTCACAAAACTTGTCTGCAGTTTGGTTTGGGTTTTTTTTGGGGGGTTGGTTTTTTGTTTCTTTAAGTGCAAACTAATGTTTGTGACCTTTGGAACACAGCTTCCATACCGGAGAAAAAAGGATGGCAATAAAGAACTTTCTGCTATTTTAGGACATCATCGTTCAGATTGTTTATAAGTCTTTCATGTCCCTCACAGATAAACATACTAAAACCACATTTTTAGCACAAGTTTATGCCACTGCTGGCTGTTTCTATAAACACCATTGACTAAACTTTGATTAATCCAGAGCTATGATTTCAAAGCAGAAACACCGGAACTAACAACGATTATGTAAACACAGATGGCCTTGGTATTCATTTGGAGAAAAAATGCCAGGATATTTTATGGAAAACAAAAGGTAAAACAAGTTGACGGACTCAGCATGTCTTACTTTTCTTTAGGAAGTTGTTTGGCATGTGTGCCTTGAAACATGTTGGTAACTTTAATTCTAATGCGATTAATTTTGTATCATCACACATACTGCTCCATAATGGGGAGCAACTTGTGTTAGTCCTTACTCGTGTGAACTACAACTCCCAATTACATTCTTCAGCTGTTTAGTTCCCAAGAAAATCTTCCAAGTTTGATAATAATTTATGTTGTCAGTCTATTAAGTCAATTTTATGGGGTCCAACATAACCAGCGCCTGCTTACATGAGGCCTGAAGACTACTCTGGGTCTCTGTGAAGGCCATTTGATATCTGGCTTCTTTTATGGCTGACCTTGAAGGAGAGTTCAGTTTGGTAATTTATGGCAAACAGCATCCAGGAAGACCCATTTGCAAGATTCACTATCACTTAGCGCTAAACGATCACTCCTGACTCTGAAGACAATCTGAGTCCCTGACAGGGCAATCCCATAAAAAATATTGCTCGGCCACCCAGGTGTCTTTTCCAATTATCTGGAGTAGAAATTAATACTTTTAAAAGCTGCTAGTTTTTGAAAGGTTATTACAATTTATTCCAGTAGTTTCTTTTACACATGATGATGAATTGGTTTATTACACCGTTATTTTCCATGTCAGCTTTTTAGAAGATAGAATCATAATGTTGAAACATTAGAGTGAATGGCAAACATATTCTTTTACAGATGAGTAATATATTTCCTCTAAAAAATGTGCTTTGGTTTTAATAACAGGTAATTTTATTATTATATTGCTTAATGTTGTTGTCCTACATTATTTATTTCTATGCAGTAAGAACTGGATGACTTTCTTTTAGGATGTCAGTGATAGCTTGGACAGGATACAAAATATATGAAAGTACAATAATCCAAATTGTGAACTGTGCTTGGAAGCATAGAGATTCATGACTTCTCAATATCTGTTTAATATATGGAGCAGCTCCAGGGAAAATAAATGGTTAACCTCACTTTAGTGGGCTTCTAAATTTAGAAGCAAGTTTTTTTAATGTCATGTTTTCTTCTTTGATTTTTTTCGTTCTGTGATAATCTCTGGGTGCTATTTTTGTTCCCCAAATCCTCTCCAACTGATCTATAAAAGGATGGTAATTAGCATTTTAATGGGAATAGTCGAATCTCTCTGTTTCC
>NW_008593047.1:12831-13419 GCF_000691845.1 Merops nubicus | reverse complement strand
TACTCAAAGACATAAGAAATTCATAGGGTTTTTTTGTTTGTTTTTTTTTTGTGGAAGCTGGGAGAGAGGGAGCCAGGCTGGGGGAGGAGAAGGAACAAAGCTAAAACTCCAGTCCTTTTTGACACTATATCTGCATGTAGGATAGTTTATTTTTCCAGCATGAATTGCAAATTTTTGGCTCCCTGTCATCAGTTCTGCGGGAGGCTGAATACTTTGAACTCCCATTGACTTCTTTCACAGCACAATAAAGTTTCCATCCTGAGGTGCAGAGCAATGCCCCATGTATTTTTTAATTGGAACAATTATCTCAGAATGGTTTAGTACTAAGTACTATTTCAAAAAGACAGTTTCCTGCAGGTAAATGGTGTCAATTTCAAAAGTTGTAGGTTACTGTTAATGAGTGTCTGACACTATTTTTCAAGCAAGCATATGTATAGAGAAAGATTTGGAACTCAGCCCAAATGTTTAGAGAGTAAGACACCTACAGCACAAATAGTCAGATAATGGCATCAAAAATATCTTCCTTCAAAACCAGAGCTGCTTCTTCACCCTCAGAAACCCATCTTCTGTTGGATGTGTGAAGGGCAA
>NW_008593047.1:0-12813 GCF_000691845.1 Merops nubicus | reverse complement strand
CCTGATTTTCATCCTCCATTTCATTAGGCAGATTTGCATGGCAGCATGGAGGGCAAGGCCCTGATTAATTTATCTTCTGTGTGATGTAAAGAAATTATTTAAGCCTCTAATATGCAATGTTTGAATTCGTGCTTTGAGCCTTAGCCACAAGTCCTATGTGATGCAATAGGCCACAAAAGGCACTATGGCTTTATTGATAAGAAACAGATTATATTGCAAAGCAGTTCCTGGCTTGCCTGGGACAAGTGGGCACCTGGGCGGTGCTATGTGTGAGACTGTGGATCTGGTCTGCCTCTGCACCCCACAACAAAGTGTGTGCCCCAGCCTTATCCAGACCCTGTGCCAGCCCCTTCACCCTCCGCATGATTCAGAGATGGCCTTTGTGAATAGTCACACAATGTTGCTAAACAGTGCTGAATTGTGTGTAGATCACAAGGTTCCTGGTTTTACCAGACCACAAATCAGTAAATCTGTGGCTTTGTTGACCAATCTGTTCATTCTTAAAAGTAAATGTTTCCTGACTCTATTCAGTATGCTCCCTAGAAATGGTGGTGGCAATGATTCAGGAAAAATGGTTTTCCTCAGTCCAATAAAGACATTTCCCCTTTATCATATTAATATCAATGAAAAAGGTCACATAACTGAAATTCAAATCCATGGAGGAGATATTTCCACATATTTCTGATTAAAACACTGAGACTATAAATAACTATATCTACATAGGAGCCTCTTGTTTTTCTGAATATCAAGATTTATTTCCCCTCAAGATAAATATTGACCTTGGCTTTAAATTGGTCAGAATGAATCTTTCTGGTCAATAAATCTTGGTATTCCCTTCCAAAGAAATCAATATCTGTTTAGTATATCAGATTATTGAATGAAATTAATAAATTTATCTCTGCATGAAGATTTTCATAAATGGGGAACAGTCCAAATTTAGGAGGCTTCAAAAATGCTCACAACATACTATATGGACTATTTTCAGTTTAATGTTAAGAAACTGCTGAACTGTGCATTAAATAAATTACTGTATTGCTCAGAGAGTTACAGTAAGGTCTATTAAGTACTTATTTAAAGACTTGGCAACAGTGAACAACAATAAATAATTCAAGTAGCACCTCTAATCTTGTTTTCTTTCTCCTTAATTGGTTTTACAGCATTGTTTTGACATTTACCCTTGAGTTTTAAAAAAATACTCACAAAGAAGAAAATGCATGCTGTGCACTAATCCAGCTGCCAATTGAGTGCTTACATATTGATGCATCAGAACAGCCAAGGAGCTCCACTCTGTCTTCAGAGCTGGCAAAGCCCATTATTAGTGTGAAGCAGTATGGCTTTCTGGGCTTGCAGAAAACCTGATTTGAAGAACTGTTTGTTTATACAGATGTACATATTCAAACACAAAGTTAATTTAAAAATATAGAGATATTGTATCATCATCTCAGTGAGACTCCAGAGCAAATACATAAGAGACCATAATTGATCTATCTCTCAGGGAGGCATCTAGATGCCAAAAACTTGCCAAGAAAGACAGATGGAACCAGAAGAGCTCAACAGCTGGAAAACTCAAGAGTTAAAGAAGGAGAGCCAACTCTTTTGCTGTACAGGCTTCCCCAGACTGTTGAGAACTCTAGAGTGATTCTAGACTTCAGGCTTTGAATTCAGAGGAACTGTATCAGGCCATATTTGAACTCAGCTTTTACAACTGGAGAATTTGTTGTTGATTTTGTTCTTAATTATGTTTACAGAAAATATGACACAGTTTGATTTCTGTGACAGTTTTCCAGATTTGTGTCTAAAATATTTTATGTTAATTTGCCTTCAAAATGGTAATGTTTATAGGCAGGATTCCAAATTTTCAAATTATTATTTTCTTGAAAAGAACAGAGAATAGGGGGAAAAAAAGTGACATATTTTTCTTTCTTTGTGTTTTAATTTTGCTACATACTTTTTTTCGAGGATATGTAAGGTAGAAATTTGAATGGGTGTGTGTGGATAAATAAACATACATATAGATATGAGAAACTAGATTACACTGGCCCGTTTTGGACAATGGATGAATATGTTCAAAGCATACACTTAGTGAACCTCAAACTGGTGAATATATGGCACATACTGCTTTTAGATATCATATTGGCACCTCTTGGAACTTCAGATGGAAGTATTAACACTTTTGTCATGTACATATCACCTCCATGCATATTCAAATAGAGACTTCTATGCATAGTAAGTAGGTTTTTTCTCCAACAGACACTGTATGGTTTTGTATGTGTATCCACTGTTTAAAAAATGACATCTTCCAACACATCCTTCTCTTTCTTTAATTCTAAAAAAAAAAATATTTTTTGGAGAGCAACATTCTTACTGCACATTGAAATACAAAAGTTAAAGACAAAGCAAGCATTAATAAAACCATTATAAAACTGAAGAATATATTTTTGTTACCCAGAGAAAGGTGGAAATACTCTTCTCACTTATAAGTTATCCTGTTCCCAGTCTTCCTTTTAACAAGGTATAATTTTTTTTTTCTTAAAAAGCTGTTTTCTGTGTACCTAGGCCATCAAGGTGTTCCCAGTGTGCAGAAGCCCTGCAATACCTCCCTAGAGAGATATTCTACTGAGTAGTGGAAGACTGTAGTAAAGTTAATATATTCCCCTCTGACAGTAATGCATTTCCTCTCTGTCTTCATAGTGATATTTGGTTGGGGTGATATATATATATATATTCACACCTCCCCAGCAAGTCCAGATGCTAAAGGCAAACCCCACTGCTATTTATTCCCTTTCAATTTTCTACATTTGTCTACCAATAAACATCCTTGTGAAGCTTAATGTTTGTACTGTATTAATTCATTCACCTATACTGGTTACAGTTAATATTTGATTCACCATGGAACATGAAATAAATCTAATTAGTTCCATCTTTGTTTCCGGACAGGTTATTAACTATTCATTACTAGGATAAAATAGCTTTTATATACCTTATTTAGCTATCCACAAGTAAGGACTGCATTGCTATCTCTGTTGATAGCTTGCCAAGGGAACTGGGTTAGTTACATCCCTTACTCCACTCCCTTTCCAAGATAGAGAAACATTAAGTCCTTAGAGCTTGTTCAGAGCTCTGGGGAACAAACTTCCTATACATTATTAATATTTTTATTGCAATAGTGTTACAGTCCCCCAGTAGAGTAACTAGTTGGGATTCATTCCACTTGACACTGGCTGAAAAGGAACTAGGAGTTCCTAAGCCTGAGTTCCTAAGCCTGAGTTAGTTGGTTACCCAATAAGACGTTCTCTACAGAGAAAGGCAACCTTCTACAAGTGACAGGTACTCGTATCTCAAAATGGTACCATAGGCTGAGATGAACTGCTGTTGTGGTTTGAGGCTTGGAATGGGGGCGTGACCTTCCAGCAACTGGGAGGACCCCGGGTGGGGGTGAAACCATTGTATTCCCTCCCCTTCCCACACACACTCTGATAAGAGGCAGGGAGTGGTTTCTTATTTCACTCCTGCCTTGGAGCTCGGAGAGGAAAGTTCTCCTTTCACTCCGTGGGACCCTGGAACCATTTCTGAGGGTTTTGTATATTTTATTTTTTGTATTATTCCCCTAATCTTTGTATATATTATTTTCCTTACCTCCCTTTTTCATTTTCTGTTCCTTGTTGAACAATATACTTCATTTTTTTTTTTTTTTTCAAAAGTCCCTCTCTCTCTCTCTTGAGGGGGGGGGAGAGGCTAGTACATAGTTCTGTTCTGTGTGGGTCCTGCCCTGAACCCCTTTTTACACGGAACCAGGACAACTGCCTTTGGGATGTACCTGTTGCTGACCAATGAGAGCGCTCCCATAGCTTGCCTAGATTTGAAACCTAGGGAATTAATCCAGTACCTAAATATATGTCCCTCATACATTTTGAAGTGCCTCAGAGTATCACAGCTCTGAAAAGTGGGAGCACTCCATCATTCTTGTGTCATATCTGTTAGCACCATGCATGTATCTGGAGTTATCACAGAGCATTTCAATTGACATTCAATGCCTATGTTTAGATATCTGAATTACTTTTCAGATTTTTAGGGCAGTGCAGTTGAAGGAATTCTTCCTTCTCCCCATGTAGCATACAATGAATCTTACCCACAGGTGCAATGATACAGTACTTGGACAAGAGATATCACATCCTTTCACATGCAAAAGCAATATTTCTTCAACATTGAAAATAGTGTTCTTTCGTATAAATTAGTATTTTTTTGTCATTCAATTTTATGTTTATCCACCCTAATACTCCACTGCTATTTAGTTGCCCTTAGGTAGAGAAAACTTTGTCATGATAGTAGGGCTAAAGCAATAACTGTGGTTTATGGTATTAAAACAATTGTTATGGTCTGGGGTTTTTTTCTTCTTTTTTTTAAGAACACATTCTGTCTGGAAACACACGACTTGTTTTCTAAAAGAGTTCCTTCTCTGAAAGAAAAGAAAATCAAATAATATTGATCTAATTGTGCACTTACTAACAGGTGTCTCAGGAAAGCAAATAATTTGGGAAAAGGAGGTGACATTTGTAGTTTGGCCATATCTATTATCAACATAATTTCATAAAACTATAGGCTGACCTTGAATAGACCATGCACTTTATAAGCTCAGAAGAACAGTTATGCAACCATATCAGCTACCACTTGAGAAAACAAAAGCAGTCAGCTGACCAGTCACATAAATTCAAGAATAGCTAAAACATAAACCTATAGTTTTTGCATACAGTTTTAAAATAAATCCATACAGTAGTTTTGCTTTGCAGCTACATTGCAGGCACTCTGTGGTTTTGCCAATTTTGTAATTTCATTTTTATTTACAAGTCTAACAAGTTTAGTTTTCATATCCTTAGCAAAGCACCATATTGGGAGGGTCATTCTCTCAGATGGCCTAATTCAGCTCCAGTTAACTCAATGAAATTTGACTTGTTGGCTTAAGTGAAAGCTGAGTTATATATGACACATAGAACAGCTGTGCTTGATCATCTCAAAAGTGCATTTACTCCAGTATCTCTTTTCTGGCAAGAATAAATAGAGTGTGCTAATGGAAGAAGCCTAAGAAATCAAGCAAATACAGAATGATGCTTTAAGTTGTACTCTTGCTACTTCCAGTAATTTGCATTTCAGAGACTTTGTGAGCTGTATTTTGTAATCACTTCACTGTGTTTAATAGCTTTTGATGGATTTTTCATTGAAAGTCTTCAATCTGCCTTTGAATCCACTTACACTTTTGACATTCAGAGTTCCACAACTGAATTATGCCTTATTTGAAAAAGTGCTTCCTTTTGTTTATTTTAAACCTCCTAACGATAATCTTATTTTGTTCTTCCTAGTTCTTACATCCTGAAAAATAGATAATCAGTCTCTTGTTCAGTATCTCCATGCAATTCCTAATTTTATAGACTTAAATCATATTTTCATTCTACCAATGTTCTTTTTTCAACCTGAAGAGTTCCAGTCTATGTAATTAGTCCTCACAAGGAGGTCAATGCACAACCTTATTGTTCTTTGATGAATTTGAATACCATTTCTTTATTTCAGGTGCCCTGAGCACTATGTCGACATTTTGCACAGCACTATTTACATCCGTTTCTCCTGATGGGCAAGAGCTATTTTCATGACCATGCTTTAGTGTATACTTTAGGTAGCACCAGCATACATTTGCCTTTTTCAGCACTGAATTTTGTCTGCTATCTCATTTTCCTGTCATTTGGTACCATGCAATGCTTCTCAATAAGGGTTTTGTTTTGTTGGGGTTTTTTTGACTAACATGAAATTTTTGTCATACTAACTATTTCAGTATTGAGCCTCACTATTCAGCCCACTGTTCAACTCTGTTTCCAAGTCAGTTTTGTCTATGTGTGATTACAAATCACAACAGAGACTCTTTAGAGAGATGGTTACTTCTCAGTAGTGATTAGATCTGTTCATTAGAAAGAGCTAGAAATTTTATGTAGTCCTTGAGCTTAAGTTTTATGACGTCCTAGCCTCCCACATGTCTATGGAATTGCATCCTCCAAAACAGGTCTGTGTGAAACCCAACTCCTCAATTTTTTCTTTCTCTGATAAATCCTCACCCATTCCCTCATCCCATGCAGATGGATTTGTCCTCACATTTTTAATTTGGGATTAAATCAATGTTTTCTTCTTTCAGTAGCAATTGTGAGCATTCAGAGGTGATGCTCTCTAGCCAGTTCAACCACCCTTACTCCAAGTGGCCACAGTCCCGTCCTCCAGTAAAGCTCGACTCTGTTCCCTGCGCTGAGAATGCAGTTTTTAGTGCCTCTGAGGGCACTATTAGTACTGGCAACAGAGCTTGTCTGAGCAAGGCATTAAGCATATTCTAGTCTGGGTGGTACATTTTGGGGTTTGTGCAAAACTGTAACTTTTTTGAACAAAAGCCTCTCTGTGCCAGATCTATAAGTACTTATATGAGTTAGTACACAAGAGTATTCATTTCAGATAAAAACTTGGACAATACAAGGATATTTTATTTGTGTAGGTACAACCTAAAAGATATACACATACCCAAAGCACAAAGATTTGCCTGTCTGCACAATTGTCCACATAGTATCTTCCACATGGAAGGAAAATAGCATATATCAATACAAGGAGTAGTAATCAGGGGGTAAGGTGAGGCCAAATCTTGCTCTGTATGAAGGATTTCTTCATGTTCCAGAAGGAACTGTGGAGCTGAACCTCTTGAGTTAAGGACCTGTAGCATAAGCTATAGACAAACTTAGTTCTGGGTCTTTCCAAAATGTTTTAAAGCTTTGGATAAATCTTCAGATGTCAGTATCAAATCATCAAAGGATGTAAATAGAAAAAGTTATATGAAAAGTAACAGCAAGAGAGCTAGCATATTATGTATATTACTTAGTAAATAGCACAGATATATCAGGTGCATCCCTGCAGGGAGCTGTGACAACAACAAAACCCTTGAAGTTGAAATACTATCTAACATGCTTTAATCAAAAGCCATGTGGACCTTTTGGATGCTCTCTTCCATCATTGCTGTGATTAACATCATCTGTTCTTTCTGGCAAGCAAATAAGCAGATAACTAAAACATACTGAGATGCTCAAGCCTGAAATGTGACAAATATTCCTTGCCAGCAGATGAGAAACATCTCTTTCCCAGAGATGGACCAAAGTCAAAAAGTTGTGAGGCTTTTTTTAATTTGCATATATGTATGGGAAATTTGGAAATTTGGAATTTTTTTTACTTCTTGAGTAAAAAAAAACAACCTCATCTTATATGTTAGTATGTCTCTTGAGCAAGGACTGATAGCAAACATATCAGGCTATGTGAATTACTTAACGGGATTAATGAAATAATCTGCTTTTTATCCTTTTTTTTATGAAGAAAATGTGATTTACTTAACTATGTTGCCCATATTTTTCTGGCAGACTCTTACACTTCCTATTCTTTTTTTGAATCATTGACCCAACTTGACAGAAGGTAGAAGTTTCAGTGATAGCTATAAAGAGAAGAATAATACTTGGATTAAGTTTTTGTTACAGCTATTATTTGGGTATGTGGCTGGATTAAAAAGGAAGGTGTTAGAAGATGTAGTTATATCAAGGTTTAACTGAATTTTGTTATCAGTTTCATTATCTGTTTTAGAGTGACATTTAGAGTGCTGTATTTAAAAAAAAAAAAGACAAACATTTACAATTTTTTTTCAAAACAAATCTCTCTGTATGTGTACATGAAGTTGAACATGGAAAACAGAGTGTAGGTTGCATGTTCTGTAGTGTCTCAGTGAAATTTTTACATCTAAAGAACAGATAGGTGTCCCAGGTGTGTTGTAGCATTTCCTCTGAGCTAGTTTATCCTTCTTTCCAACAAATTACAAGATTGTACTGTAAACTTCACCTTGTAGGTGCAAGCAGCAAAAACCACACAAAAAGTGAGATGAAAAATGTTTTAAATTAGTAAGACCATAATGAAGCCTGCATTTAAGAACAGCCTTTATTAAAGGCTTTCATATATTTTCCATGTTATTAATACTGAAATACAATGAACTGAATACTCTGTTTCCTGGTAGATTGGGACACTTTTAAAATTTCTTTCCATGTAAAGTATGAAACAACTAATATATGCTATGTAAGTAAGAAGAGCTGTCGTTTTCTTGATAGTACGTAGCATGATGGGCATAAGTTGTTTATAAAAAATTAAGTTTCTTTCAAGAACCTAGATATTGGAATAATTAAACATGCACACATTATAATATCCCCCCAAAGAATCCTCATTCATACATTGGCTGTTATTTCAAGAACAGAGGTCACAATTCTCATTATTTAATTTGTTTCCCAAGCTAGATCTCAGACACCAACTTTCCATGGGGGAAAAGTTATCTAGAGATTGTAGATTATCTGATACTGGTAATTTTCTTGCAGGTAATGAGTTACATAGACCTCTGATTTAATCTACTTTGGCAATTCCTATGCTTCTCTGTTTCTTCTAATCTCTTCAATGGAGCTTCCTACACATAGAAATCCTGAAAGTGTTGTCATTACATGCTTTGTATGAAAAGCAAATTTATAATTGTGGGATGACTGACTAACACAGAAACAATGAAATGTGAAGGAAAGAGTTTCTTATGATAGGTATGTATGTGTGCTGCCCACGACAATGGAGCACACATTAACATGGAGCATAGTTAACAATAACCACTTAATTACTCTGCTTTCACATGTGTTTTTACAGATGCTTTCACAGCAATCCTTCCAGATATCCTTTCAGATAACCTTTCCTTGAAATCACATATTCAAGTAATTTTCTTTCTCAGAAAGCCCACACTGAGGGAAATGAGTTTGCTCAGCGCCGTGACACATTAAAAAAAAATTAGCTTTCTTCATGTTAAGAGAAAGGACTTTGTGCTTAGAGACAAAGTCAGGAAAATATTCCAAGTAAAATATGATGGAGATAGACACGGAGAATTCACTCTGCAATGAGGGAAGGGATTCAGCTTCCTCTACCCATACAAGTGCAAACACCTTTTTCATTTGTAGGTCACACATAAAATATAATAATAAAAAGTATTTTAAGGTAAATTACTAATCTAAAACCTGTTGTTGACAGTTGACAAGATTACATTATGGAATACAATTGAGTAAGATGCTTCAGGTAAAAATGTTGAGCTTAATACTTGGTGTAACTGCAAATAATTCAAAAATGAATGTCTTTTTTCAGTCAGAAAAAAAAAAAAGAAAAAAACAAAGAAAAAAAAAGAAAGGAAAGATTATTTCAATGCTTTTTAATCAGAATATTTCGATCTTCCATGTGATGACTCCCTATTTTTGAAACCTTAATACCAGAAAGTCGGTCCATGGTTTGGAGGCTGGGGGTGGTTTGCATATTTGGAGTTCTCTCCAGGATGTCTGAAGTCATGCTGAAACCAAATGAATGGTGTGCACATCTATAATGATTTTTACTCTCAAAAAGCAGGTAATCATTTCCACTTCAACAGACTTGATAAATTTAATAGATTTAGAGAAGAGACGTGTTTTACTAGCAAAAGAAACAATTCTTTAATGTTCTTTCAAATGTAATTGGGAAGAGATGACAATGAGACAACATTACCTTATTGCCTACCCCTTTGCAGCTGCAAGTCACCTTGTCCAAGTTTGATAAAAGACTGCATGAAATATCTGCTAGACGTTATACTACACTCTGAAAATGGTAACATGATTAATTTTCATTTTATGAGCATCGTAGCATTCAATTCAGATCCTATCCTCTGCATTTGTGCATACTTATTTCTTACTTACTCACTCTTTCATTTACTCTCCTTGCTGGCTTCTATACCTCTGCCCCTTTCTTTCCTCTCTCCATTATAACTTCCCTGTACTTTTTCCAATTTTTTTTTTTTTTTTTTAAGAGACACAGTTCAATACTGGTTCCCTTCTTGTTCTGTGAAAAGGTGGAATAAATTTACTATAAAATTTGTATGTCCAAAACTGAGGGGGAAAAAGACACATAGAAAACTCAAGCCTGTTTCTTCAAAATCGACAAAATTTGAAGCCACAGAAAGCATGTTCTGGTCTTAAATATCAGGAAATTTTTTCTAAGGGCAGCAATATCTACTTCACTTTTAAGTCCTTCTTTCTGGTGGAGTGGGGGATGTGTCTAAAGGTGAGAGGGAAGAGAAGAGTCATTTTCAGGTGGTAAAAATATGCCTTTGTTGGACGAAAGGACAAATAACAACCCCTTCATTAATTTAACTGCCTGACTAATGCCAGGATTTCACTCAAAATCATTTCAGGCTTGTGACGCTGAATTACTCTTATTCATAGTGAGTTCAAAGGGAGTTAATGACTCTCAGCCCCTTCCACAAGTGATCATTAACAAATAAGCTGGCCAGGAAGAGACAGGACCTGCAGGAGAAATCCAGCTATATAAAGTATCTGACTCCCAGGAGAAGAGACGTTTGCCTCAGGGTTGGCACTCTGTAAACTGCTTTGGAAATCTGAAAAATCCTTTGTAAGCACAATTGTTGGCTGACTGTGGGGTCTGGAGAAGCTTTACCCTTGCTGGTAGTTGCCCTAGCATCTGAAGGCTGCCTTCATGTCCTCTGGAGCCTGATGCACACCTCTCTGGCTCCCGCTCCCTGAAACTGAAGAAAGGACAAAGCTAATGCAGCCTCTTCTCCCCACCACCTTTGTGAGCCACTTACTGTGAAAACCCACATCACCAGGCAGAAGGAGAGGTGTGCTTCTGGTGGAGGAAAGACCAGGTCCTTTGCCTGAAGGTGGGCATTGTGTTTCCTCAGAAGACATCGCTGGTCTCTGCTAGAGCAACACAACCCCATCCCCTTCCATGGCGCTCAGTGCAGCCATCTGCAGAGGACCACCTGGGTGGCACCTGGGATGACTGTGATGCTCTGTGGGAGTCTGTGCCATGGAACAGAACAGAGACACCAGGCTTCACTCTCAGGTGTCATGAGTGAGTGCAGCCTGACAGGTCTGAGGGATGCAGGTGTGTGGAAAATGCCGTTGCCAGAGGCCGATGTTCCAATAGGAGACAGAGGAGTCCTGTAAAATATACTTTATTCGAATAAAGGGAGAGTCCACGGGCATATCCCGGTGGGGTCTCTCAGTTTGGCTGGGGGACGCAGCCCCATTCTTATCCTACTTGCCCAGCCGCAAATTTCCCTCCTCCTTTCCCCATTGGCTGAGGTCCTCCGAGTTTACAGACTTCCTGGTACGCCTACTATGTATCCCCCTCAACATGTACCCCCCTTCTCATCATACATCCCATGTCTCATTAACTTCATTTTATGCCTCCCCTGGGAGGAGAAGTTACTATGTATAAGTTCATTAAGCCTGCGTACTAGTTCCCAAAGTTTAGATGTTTAGGCTATGTAAATGTCTTGAGGTAGATAATCTAGGTTTGTTTAAATTCATTCAAGTCCTCAGGTTCTTCTTGCTTGGTTCTTTTTGTATGTAAAGTGGCCAGGCTATCACCTTGGAACACTGGTGATTGTATCTCTCCACATAGTGTTTTACCCCCACTCCCTGCTGAGAAGATATATTCCCCGCTTTATCCTATCACAGGTGTGTCATTTTGTATGTGCACATGAAAAGGTTTTTAATAACATGTGCTCTCACTGCAATGTAATTAGCTGGATTAATTTCTCTGGTAATTTCAGACTTTTTTTTTTTTTTCACCCTTTCTATCTATCAGGAAACATTAGCTAATTTTGTTCTGGCAAACACTAAAACACTTTCTTTTGGTAAAGAAAAAAAAATAGGTTTGCATGTTCTTCAGTAGCTGAAATTTTGAAAACTGTTTACTAGCTTGAATCCCCAAATGATCTGTCTTATCACTCAGCTGTAAAGCTGTAAAAGGCAATTTGAAATAAAGTTTCATATATTATTTAAAGCCTGGTAGATTTGTTATTTCCTGAAGGCCATTCTAATTTCATGATGCTGTTCTGTTTGCTAGAATTTTATCAGCATAGCTGTCTTGAAGATTTAGGTTAAAAAGAACAAACATATCATACAAATAGTAAAAATGTCAGAAATTGGTAGAGGAAATTCAGAGGATTCTTCAATGTTAAAAGCAATGTGGAGGACCAATGCAATAAAGCAGACAGAGATTTTAATTTCCAGGGACTCCAAAAGTGGTTTTCACTTATTTGGGGGACTGGCATTATTCTTAAAAGAATGCCTTGTCAATCAAGTGTTAATTTTTAAAACTTCCTTAGATAGACAAGTAAGACCATGGCACTTTAAAATAATTTTCCTTGAAATCTAATAAGCAACAGCCGAGTTATATTCCAAAATTCCATAAGCGTAATTGCTTTTCTCTTAACAAAGCACCTTGGATCCCCTCGATAGGATGCTGTGGAGGTGGAGGGTTCCCCTCCACCCTGCAGCACCACAGCCCTCCACACTCAGGGCAGGGTGGGAGGGCTCTAACCCTCTCTGCTGCCCCGAGCACTACAGACAAGCCCCAACCACGATGAATGGCACATTGTATGGAACAATGCAGTTATTGGTTGTTCTGCCTAGTGTCATTCCTTGTCTAAGGTTCTGGGCCAGTATTCAAAGAATGGCATGTGGGTATTTTTTATGGAAAAAATTTTATGCTGAAGTATTTGTAGCATCTTGGAGGGCCGGGTATGAAAGAAAAGCATACTATACTCCCTTTAAAAGGAGAATATCATATAACCCAAGTAACAATAATATAATTAGCAGAGGCAGGAAAGAAAGCTAGAAATCATATTGTTTGATGCACTTTAACCTTAAGGGTAACAAAAAAAAAAATAAAAAAATAATAATA
>NW_008593046.1:0-10202 GCF_000691845.1 Merops nubicus | reverse complement strand
TAAATGATTCTATGATTCTATGTTATAGCAGAGGTTTTTTGTAGCTGTTCTGTACAGAGTAGCACCAAGCTGGGCATGAGACACACTAGTTTGACCTGTGGCACAGTAACCAAAAAACCCCCAACTCTGTCAAAAGGAATCACACCATATTAACACTCTCAAATTGTTTATTGATTCCATGTGTCACATATGTTAAATCTTAGTATTACTGGGTCTAGGCTGAAGCTGGACATGAATTTTGCAATGTACATCTCATGGTAATATAAACTGTGGACTTATAAACCTTGTTCTCCACACTCATAGGCATCTCTTCCCAGTTCACAGAGAGAACATAGCATGGACCAAGATCGATTCATCATAGACCAATGTCTGTACCAGTTTTGCTTGCCTTCATTTTAAAATATGTCTTCTTCCATCAGAAGCAAGATACCTATTTTGACATCTCACCTAACATATATAGTACACTAGCAGCATTCCCATTAATAAGTAACATTTCCTTGTATTTATAAACAGGGTACTTATAGACACAATAATTTATGCAAAATACTGACAATTTCAAAACTGTACAGGCATATTACCTCAAGTTATAGTATGCTTGCAAGAGTTTACTAACAAGATACACTTCATGGTTTGAAACCTTCAAATAGTGTTTCTGATTTTGTCGCTCTATCAGCACACACTTCTGAAAACACTATTTATTTTTCTTCAAACTAATTCACATTTTATATTTATCTGAAGAAGTATAAGACCTAGCAAAAATGTGATCTGGCAAGGCTCAGTGCTGAATTAATAAACACATCCAGAATTGTCCACGTCTTAAAATATTCCAAGCCTAACCCTCTGGCAAGTGGGGTACTTCAGCACAAACAAATGAAGATGCATCTAGATGATCTGGCACTTTGGCTACACTAATTTAGTGAGATGAGATTTAATAAAGGCCAAGATAATACTCAGTGCAAATATAAACAAGGAAGCTTCTCTACTAAATCATAAAGGAAGAGATTTAGGATCACGCAGAGGGTAATCATAAATAAATCAAATGATCTTCCAGTACAATGCATTTTGAAAAGTTTCACTCTGAAATTTATATACATATGACATTCTTAAAGAGCAGGAAGAATTATTCTTGAGGTTCTGCTTTGCTATTCTCTTGTAAGCACTTGAGCACAAAGAACTAGCTGTACTCACAAATGTCAATCTGTGAAATTATTTTTCTTCTTTTTTTTTTTGAGGGACAGTTTCCTAGCAAGGTCCTTTGATTTGCCCTTTTGGTGGACAAAAAGATGTTTTTTGTCAGTAGCACACTTTCTATCCATTACTTGGACCACTTGTCTAGGCAGGCTTAAAAATCTAAACTGCATTCTCTCAAAATCTTCCTTCTATAGCTGGAATGTCACTTTTCTTAAATTTTTTCCATCTTTTGTTTAATGTAGTGATCCTTAAGAGTAATTTTTCCTCATTTCTGGAATCAGTCACTCCCTCCTACCCTAAGTGTGGAGATTTCTTTTTCACACCTTTTTTTTCTGCACTGTTTTACATGCTTATTTAAGAATGCAATGAAATGCAGCTTGAGAATTCTTATACTTTTTTTAGACAACCTAGGATAACTGTCTCAGGCTTGGACATCTGAAGCTAGGTGAAATGAATTCCACCCCATTTAATAATTTTTAGTTCATTGGATAGTAGTTGTGTTATCCAAAAGTCAGCTGTTAAACTACACAGGAAGGAAAATTACGTTGTTATTTCTGCTTCTTCACACTTTGTCAACTGCCAATCAAATTTTTCCCTTTCTCAGTTTTTTTTTTTTTTCAATCTAACATTTTAATCAGTTTAAACACATTTGCACCTCTTAATGCTTTCATGTATTCTTTTCCAGATTTATTAGCATAGTTTATGGTTCATGATAAACCCTTGGAGATAAATGTGTTATCGCTTTTTAATATGTTATGATCTATGGTGATTCACAGTTTAAAACTCTAAAACTGTTCAACAGTTATGAAGCCTAAGGAAATTTGGAATTAAATAATTAAAAAACACCCCAACAGCACAATAATCTGAAATTATACAAAGATAAGTGAACAAGATTATTATTGAAAGAGGTACATACTACAGCTGTAGGCTATGCATCTGAAGGATCTAGACTGGAAATGTAATGTAGTAATTAGTTACATTCAAAACAAGCCAAGGGGCTAGACAAACTCTTGCACATAGCAAGACATAGTACTGGCAAGAAGCCAGTATTTCTGGACTGTAATGACCCACATGTGCAGTAGCCCCTTGTATTGTGATAACACTGAAGTGTCCTTATGGTGAAATGAGGATCCCTTGCTAGAGTGAGGGATAAGAGTTTGCCTGAGCATGTCTGTAGCTGAGGATTCCTTAACAGATCTACACGCTGCTGGAAGCTTCTTCTGGGGACTTCTCACTGTGACAAAGGGAAGGTCACCTCTCCTATTGCTTAGATCTTCAGCAACCAGGGCTATAAGCAGCAGTGAACCAGGGCTGCCTATAAAGCAAGAGCAGATCTCTACTATTCCCATGCAAATTTACTAATCCAGGATATGCTCAATGTTGCATGCATCTTTGCATATCTTGTGTATACTGTATGCATTGAAAACATTAGCATCAGACTCAGCGTACGGCTAGATGGCTTTTGGAGGCACGCTTTGCAACATGGAAACAGGGTTTGGCACACTGTGGGTCATTAAAGAGAACCAGCTAGACAGTCTGAACCTTGGGCACTGTGTTTTCCTGTCGTTTTCTTTGGACTTTTCAAACAGTTCGTTTGTAGACAGACGTGCCATAAAGGGGCCTGCTCTATGTTGAGCTGATGGCAGCCATCTATACGTGCCAAATGGAATCAAGGCCCAGGTTTGGTTCCTGACACTCTCCATTAGCTATTATAGACATAAATCTGTCACGTCAAATATGACTGTTCCTCTGCATAGCAATCTACTCTGACAAGGATAAAGCAAACAGAGTGAAAAAGCTAAGGAACCTGCATGCTAGGTAAGGCAGGATCTCCTCTTCCTGCCTTCTCGCTATCTGGATATTTTACCCAAAAAGAAAGTGAGGTGCATTTGAAAAGCACAGCAGAAAGGATAGGCAGCCTGGTCACTGCCAGAGAGAGGAGCTGGCAGAATTGTATCTGGAAAACATGAGAAGGATTTAGCCGAATTAAGGAGAGAGGCAGCAGGTAGAGGCACATGCACAAGGCAATAGGTTCTGAAACAACAGAGAAACACATGATGATAATCACAAAAACTACCAAAACAGTATGTATAATTGCTATAGCACCTCTGTTTTGAGAACCCTCATTTTTCATCATGGCAGCAGTGTTTTGCAGAGAGGCTGCAGGGACAGGAAACACAGTTGCCCTGAACTGGCTTAGGTATTTCAGATACTGACATCTACACTGCAGGAACCTGTATGTGCATTGGTGAACTCTAGCTTTAAAACTAGCTGAAGGAAATGCTCTCCTGAGTAACATAGTCTTCAGGTAATTATTTCCATTTTACAATGGAAAAAAATGGTAAATTTGATCTATCTAGCAAAGGTTAAGGGAACACTTAGAGGTAGCAAAAAATAAAGGAAAATATAAAAATAAAACAACTGTCAATATGAGAACAGGGCCTCACTTCAATGAAAGGATACTATCATCTAGACAGATACTTGTTGAAAAGTTGAAAATTCATTTAAAAAAGTAGGTTTTATCTTTGCATCTGGCACTGTGCATTACATTTATTTTGACAGAAACTGATATATTTGGAGTATGTATGAGATGATAAAATAAAATCCAGCATCAAGATGAGTTGTTGAAAGGGAAACTCATTAAAAAAAAAATGAAATCTATCTCTACTTACTAAACAAGGTTCAAAGGCAAAAAGAAATTTAGGAAAATATAAATGAAATAGGTTACCTTTCTAAGGAGTAAAACCATAATTGTCCAAACAAAAAGAAAATTAGAGTATTACTAACACTACTGCTACAGTTTTTTAACATGTGTGAGTAGGTTTACAATATATTCTTGTGAAGTGGAGTGATAGAGTCAGGACAGGAGATAAAAGGTAAGATGATGAGTGAAAGGTAAAACAGATTGTGTATGAAGTGAATGCTTTCCCTTCCTCCCAGCAGTGCTGTTGAGGGTAAGTACAAGCAAACAGGCTTCATTCACTTCTAATCTGTGCAGAAGACAGCTTATTTGCTTACTGTCTTCTTGGAACACCATCGAATTTAGCCAATGCACATTTCTTTTTTTTTTTTTTTTTTTTTTTAAATGTCTTTAACTTTGTGTTACTCCAGATTGTCCTGGGAATGCACTTTTCCTAACAATGCCTCAAGGAAGAAGCATATTGAGGCTGTGAACCTCTGCAGGAAATAATTATTTGCAAGCAGCAATTAGTGAGGAAAGGATAACTTCAGTAGTCCTAGCTAACAACTGGTTGATAATACTGTCTGGCTATTGGGGATACTCCTCCATAAATGCTGTGTGACAATTTTTTTTTTCCCCATTTCTTTTGTACAATTCCCTTGGATCCATTTAAAACTCTGCTCTTAACTGTATTTAAGCAAGTGAATTCCCTGAAGTTACTGGAAATTACTATCCGAGGAAAGAAGCAGCCCTCATAAGAAGAGAGTTCTTATGGATTTCTAGGATACAGGTTTATTCCATTTCACTAGAAAACAAGTTTGATCTCTTCAACAGTACAAGAAAAATACTCATGCAGAGGTAGAGGGTTTCTCCAATTGCATAAAACATTATTTTAGATAGGAATTCTCATCCAGTTAAAGAAAAAAAAAAAAAAAGGAAACAAATTATATTTTCAGGAGAAAGTGGATTTGAATATAAACTAGCTCCAACAATAAACTTAAATAGTTGCACTCTATTTGAATTCCCATTCATATTTGCAAATAGGCAGCAACAGTACTTGTATGTAGAATTATTCATTGCCCAAGATGAGAAAGAGTTACAAGAGTGGGTCATGCAAAGTGAACTATATTTATGAAATGAAATGTCAAGGTCCACTGTGCTGGTAAATCCTCCCAGTGCACTTGGATTCGTGACTTCTCTGATTACTTTCCAACATCCTTTAAGGTCTGTTATGTCAGCAATACACAGATTAAGAGAAATTACTGGCATACAGTGACATGAAGGGATTTAACTTCCTTAAAGGTGCATATTATTGAAAATATCTAAAACATTTCCTTTATCTTTTATGTGATTAATTAAAAATAAATTAAAAGTTGCACTGAAAAAAAAACAGAATATCCTTCTAAGTAGGACCACAGCATGTACTGGTTTTGACCACTCAGCATTATCCTAGATTTTCTTTTTTTTCCTTTTTTTTTCTTATGATGTGAGTCTACTGAAAGAAAAACAAACAAACAAACAAACAAACAACAACAACAACACTGATTGAAGGTAAAAAAGTCAGAATTTCAGTCAGAACTATCCATTGGACTCTCCTTGGTGTAATATTCAATCAACAACTATTTAATCTGTGTTGGTAACATACATTTATTTTCATTATGGACACTACTGTAGCATGAAATTGGAGGAAGACTTCCTTACAACTGAAATGGATTGCAATACTTTTGTAATGAAAAACAAAGTTCCTGCTAGCTGGAAGTTACTTCTTTTTTATAACTATTATGTCTGTTCAGGGACAGAATAACACTGCGTTGCTTTGACGCTCCTGCATTTGCAGTCTTTTCTTTCGCAGGATTTGAAGTTAAGAGCAGGCTACAAATACAATCACTGAACTCCAGCTTCATACATGGAGGGCTCTATTTTTACGTCATTTTAGGGCTAGACTTTTCCTGGCAGTATGTGTTGTACAGGAAAGCACTCAGCTTTGCAGCCAGATCAAGGCTAAATGGTTATAATGTTACATGAGATTCCTTGTGCTTCATTTCTCCTCAAGGGAGAGAAAAGGGCTGAGGACAGGGTTCCCTAGCTGCTCTGTGAGGACTTAGCACAGAGTACTGCAGCAGTCTGACCATGAGATCTTAAACTCTGCTTGGACCCTGCACAAAGCAATAGACTACTTCACCCATGAAGTTGATGGTGACAGCAATGTGCTGGCATTCCCTCCTCTTCCATGTGATGGGCAGGGTAAATTACTTCTGCTGTAATCATTTCTAGTGGTCATAGCTCATGATTATTCTGATACTCTGAGGAATATGCAAAAGAGAAAATATGATTAAATCAAAGTGTCTTATATCAACTGGTCATGAGAGTCAGGAGTAAGTTTTACCTGGTGTGGTGAGTTAATCCTGGCTGAGCAAGCGATGCCCACCAAGCCACTCTGTCACTCTCCCCCTTTCCTCTCCTTCCTCCACAAAGCAAAAGAAGAAAGGAAAATAAGATGGAGACAAAACCCTTGTGGATTAAAACAAGGGCAGTTTAACTAAAAAGCAAAGCCAAGCAATGCTGCATGTAGAAGCAAAGAGGAAAAAAACCCCAAAGATTTATTCTCTACTTCCCATCACTGGGTGATATCTAGCCCCTCTCTGGGAAACACGGCTCCAAAACGCATAGCAGTTGCTCCAGAGGACCAAAAAGTATACCCCCTTTTGCCCTTTCTCCCTTTGTATTAGCTTTATAGCTGAGCTGACATCACATGGTCTGGAATGTCCCTTTGGTCAGTTCGGGTGAGCTGTCCTGGTTATGTTTCCCCAAGCTCCTGCCCCCCATCCCACTGTGGGGGGAATGTTACAACGAGCCTCGGTGCTGTGGGAGCCCTGCTCAGGGGCAGTCACAACATGGTTGCTGTCAACACCCTTCTAACTCCCCACACAAAAGCTCTGCACCAGGAGGGCTGCTATGGGAAATCAGCTCAGCCAGACCCAATACACCTGCATTGTAACACACGGTTTTACTAAATCCTGGAATAATGTGCTGAAGCTTGGCTAGACATACAGTACTGTTCAAGACATGCCAGTACTGTTCCTCAATTACCAACATTTTTACAACATTATGGTGAAATCCTTATGCTTGAGGCCTTTGAAATTTTAATAACACAATAATGTTTTCTTTTTTTTTTTTTTTTTTTTGTGGTAAATCCTTTGTGTTCTGGAGAAAATCTAGAAAATTCTAGAATCCTAGCATGGTTTGGGTTGGAAGGACCTTAAAGATCATCTAGTTCCAACCCTCCTGCCACAGGAAGGGACACCTCCCACTAAACCAGGTTGCTCAAAGCCCCATCCAACTTGGCCTTGAACACTTCAAGGAAGGAGGCATCATCAGCTTCTCTGGGCAACCTGTTACAGTGCCTCATCACTTTATTTTGTTCCTTTTATGTAAAATAAATGGCGGGCCCCCCAAAGCTGAACACAGTATTCCAGATAGGATCTCATGAGAGTGCAGTAGACGGTAAGAACACCTCCCTTGACCTGCTTGTCATGCTTCTTTTGATGCAGCCAGGATATGGTTTGCCTTTTCGGCTGCAAATGCACATTGTTGGGTCACATTGAGCTTCTCACCCACCATCAACACCAAGTCCTTCTCCATAGGGCTGCTTTCAATCCTTTCTCTTCCTAAGCTGTATCTGTGCTTGGGTTTGTCCCAACACATGTGCACTTGGCCTTGTTGAACTTTATCATGTTAGTACAGGCCCGCCTGTCAAGCCTCTCAAGATCCCCCTGGACACCACATCTTCCCTCCAGCGTGTCAGCTGGACCACACAGTTTGCTGTTGTTGGCAAACATGCTGAGGGTGCACTCAATCCCACTGCACATGTCTCTGACAAAGGTGTCAAATAGTGCTGATCCCAATACCAACTCCTCAGGAATACCACGTATTGCTGGTCTCCACTTGGACATCAAGCCATTGATCACAACTCTCAGAGTGAGACAATCCAGCCAATTCCTTATCTACCAAGTGGTACATCCATCAAATCCATGTCTTTCCAAATTAGAGTCAAGAATGTTCTGTGGGACAGCATCAAATCCTTTGAACATGCCCAGGTAGATGGTAGTAGTTGCTTTTCCCTTTTTCACCAGCACTGTAACCCCATGACAGAAGGCCACCATGTAAGTCAGGCATGATTTGCCCCTGGTGAAGCCATGCTGGCCATCACCAAACAACTCGTTAAATTTCATGTGCTGTAGTGTAGTGTTCAAGAGAATAAACTCCATGATCTTGCTAGGCACAATGGTGAGACTGACTGGCCTGTAGTTCCCCAAGTCTTGCCTTCATCTCTTTTTAAAAATGGCACTTATGTTTCCTCTTTTCCTCTTAACATGAGCATCACTAGACTGCCAAAGCTTTTCGAATATGATGCATAGTGGTTTAGCCACTTCATCTGTCAGTTGCCCCAGGACCTGCAGATACATCTCATCAGGTCCCATGGACTTGTGCACTTTCAGGTTCCTTAGATGGTCTCAAAACTCTCCTACAGTAGGTGGTTCTTCCTTCTTCTGGTTCAGGTCTTTGCTTTCTGTGACTCAGGCAGTGTGGCTGCAGGAGATGCTGGTGAACACTGAGGCAAAAATGTCATTGAGTACCTCAGCCTTCTCCGTATTCTGGGTAACCAGGTCTCCCCTTTCCTTTGAGAGAGGGATCACGTTTTCACTAGGCTTCCTTTTATCACTGATATACCTAAAGAAATTTTTTTTTCATTGCTCTTGATGTCCTCTCTGACCAGATCTAATTCTGTCAAGGCTTCAGCTTTCCTAACCTTTGCTACTTTTTAGAACAACCCAAATGACGTGAAACTGATTAATGATTTTGACACACTTAAGACTGACAATTATGAATTCCATATATTACTGAGGGAGAAAAGAAACAGTTTTTTAAAAGTTGAAGAGGTCATCACCTTTCTGTGCCAGAAAGCACTTGCAAAAAGCACATTCCATTTGCTTGTTGGGTTTTTTCCCTTCATCATTCACTGTTGTAGAGTACTTTGTTTCATTTCTGAATTTCATCTCTCCCAGATGGTTGTTAATTGATAGAAGATGGCTTTCACATTTACCATTATAGCTGAAATAATGTTCTGAAATTCAAAACTTAAATATTAAAACTACACATTAGGCAGAAATGTCCAAAAGGTTAGGCAATGGAATAATTTGTCAAGGGAGAAATAGTTGAATCATCATTACTACTGGAACTCAAGAACAGACTAAATAAGAGAGATTATTACGAGATTATAGAAAAAAAAGGGCAAGCACCAGCTGCCCCCTGTTGCTTCCTGTTTTCTAATTTATCATGGATAACATATTACACATAACAGGGATCATCTGCAATGCTCCACAATGCACAGCATGCTAAATTGTGATGTTGAAAGTACAACATAAAGGGGATCAATCCATGTGACAGGCAAAACAACAAAGTAATATATATATGTATATAATTATGAAATATAGATTATATAACATATGAAACCCATAATAAAAAAAAAAAAAAATAAATCACATCCCACAGCCCTGAGTTTTAACTGTGATGGTGCATAAATCTACACAAGGCACCATTGCCCTATCTGGTATGCAATGGTCCCTCCCCACAAACATTCAAAAAATTTTATATCAACTACTTTTGCTCAATTCCATAACCTTTATGTTTTAAACAAGTGCAGGGTGTGGGAGGAAGACTATGTTCAAATATGTATTGTGCCTGTTCTATTTCTAATTAATCTGTAGATGGAAAATAACTACAAGCAAAATATATGGGGGAGTGCAGACAGGAAGTACTAAAGGAGTTTTTAACTAAAGGAGTGGTTTATTTCACATCTGATCTCATAAGGAACACAGATCTCATTTCATCATCAACTATACAGTCTCATTTCAGCATATGTCAGTGTAATTAACAGTGCATTTTCTGGCAAAAACTGAGCAGAATTTTGCCAGTTTCTATGTAGCAAGAAGCCTCCCTCCCTAGCTCTAACACCGCTCTAATTAAAGTGACATTTCAGGACTCCTCATTTCTTTACGGATGCTACCTAGATAATACATCTTAATTTAACATTGATTACTACTGCTGATATTACAGTGAATTTGCATTAGCCTTTGATTGTGACAGATATTAGACCTCCGTGTCACCTTATGTAATAACAGGTAACCGGGCTCTGCCTCCAGCTTTTCCCAGTTCATAAAACGCAGTAGAAATCCCTCCCTCATTCCCCAGTAAATCCTGCCTCTAACCGCAAGCGGAATAAGGCGTGTCGGGGGAATCAGGCCGGGCCGGCGGGAACGGCGGCGGAGAG
>NW_008593045.1:0-9536 GCF_000691845.1 Merops nubicus | reverse complement strand
CCTGCCACACATTGTCAGGTTTTCTGATGTTTCCTCATCCTTCAAAAATAGTCATGGTCCTGGAAAACGGTCAGTGCAGGGTATCTTCCAGGTATCCCTCCCCTGTTGCCACCACCTATTCACCGTGGTGGTCTCACTTATTTCTGTTTCCCATCTGAAGCCCTGCAGTTCCCTTCCAATCCCTTGCAAGTCTCCAGTGACATCTCTGGCTCCCACAAAACCTTTACTTTTCCACTGCTTTGGGGCAAGCAAGCAACAGTCCATGCTGTAGCTGGTTTAAAGCCATTCACACAACAATGGGGCAGGTAGGTCTTGTACATCAGGGCAAACAGAAAGGGCAATGGCTGAATGATCACAGCTTTACCTTGAAGGAGCAACAATGAAGCCTTTGGGAAATTTCCACCAGTCTCCATGAAATTCATGAAAATGGTCATGTCTTTATGATGCTTTCCTTTCCTTCCACACTGGCTGAAATTTGCCAATAGTTTGAAAGTTACAGGGAGGAGGAAGGGGGAGCAAGAGATGGACAGATAGGCACTGCAGCTGGATAAGCCCCATTTCCTTAGAAAACCAGACTAAAAATAGAAGAAAGTGAAATCTATCAGCTGCTGTATTTAACATAAACATACAAAGGTTTTAGTCCATTAACCTTCTTACTGGTCCAACTATTGCATGAGAGGTTCAGTTGCCTTTTCTGATAGAAAATGACTCATCAGTGCAACATTCTGGTTGCAAAGAGTCCTACAGACGATGAATCCAAGGCAAGACACCCGTTCCTGCTGCTTCTTGGCATTAGTCAAGAGTTGCCTCTAACAGACACACAGAAATCTCTTAAACATGTCTTGTGGGTTTTTTTCCTTCTCTCTGTTTATTCATATTTAACTTGGAAGAGCTGCAGACTGGATAAGGATGTTAAGACTCACATTTAAACAATGCTTTATGTATTAAGGGTATAAATCAAAGCCATGATGTCACTGGAAAGACTCTCACTAAATTCAATCAGTTTGGAGTGTCAGTTAATAGAGCTTTGAAACTCTTAGTGAGAAAGTGTCAGAGCATCTCATGCAACTGAGGTCCTCCAGGCAGCTCAGCTGAGCCACCCTTTGTGTACTGGAAGCAGGCAGAGTAAGATCCATGCAGCACAGTGCCATGACTTGCAGGAATACTAACCTGAAAGAAGCCCTCCAGTAATACAGCTACTTTCAAGGGATACAGTCTAAAAAGGGTGTATGCCCTGATACCTTTACTCCTCCTTTACTCCATCTCTGGTTTTGGGATTAAAATTCCTCAGCTGAGCCACCCTTTGTGTACTGGAAGCAGGCAGAGTAAGATCCATGCAGCACAGTGCTGTGACTTGCAGGAATACTAACCTGAAAGAAGCCCTCCAGTAATACAGCTACTTTCAAGGGATACAGTCTAAAAAGGGTGTATGCCCTGATACCTTTACTCTATCTCTGGTTTTGGGACTAAAATTCCTGGATTTACCCATTCAATCTAGATGGTAGCTAGGATGTCGGTCTGAATGCTGGCCTGGATTTTTTAACACCTTGACCACAGACCAGATTAATTTTTCTTTGGTAAATCAATACAACCTTTACAACACTCTCTTGCCTATTAAATGACCCACTAGAGGAACCTGTCAATGTGAACTGGAACTTACCCAATGGAAAAAGCTAGTACAAGTCCCATCTAAAATTCACCTTGAAATATCCTTGATAAGTGATGACCAGGCCTTGTTTGGGCAAGGGCATGAAAGTCATTCCATTTAAATATCAGAGGTGCTCATTCAATGGGGTACTGATATACCACACACATACACAGATCTAGCAATTTTTGGTTGAACTTTTATTGACCTTTTTAGCTCTGTGGTGGCAGTAGGGTGACTGAAAGACTGCACTGGTAATTGCAGCGATATGCAAGGACAGCAGAAACTAAAATCACTATAATTAATTTAAAAGTGCTTAATCTTCTGCCCAAGGAAATTAATGTCATAGAAAAAGATCATCTGAGATAGGATAATGCTGGGAGAGCTCAATTTTATTTTTTTTTTATCTGCTGCTCTGCTCCAGGCAGGCTTTTTTTCAACCCATGCAGTGCAATCACACTGAGGAGTTCTTGAACTTTTTGTGACCCTAAAAATCTGTCCTATTATGTGCTTTTGCAGGTGCAAATCACTTTACAAGGGCTTTCCCCAGGGGTCTGGGCAGACCACACAGCCCTACAGAGGTTGTAAGATACACCCTTGCAACCCCACCAGTTTGGGTTAGCACCCTGCCCTGCTCCAGAAGCCACCAGTCAGCTACTGCTCTTGTGCACCAGCACTTCCATCCATTTCCAATATGCCAGGGAGCCAGTCCTCAAAGCAGTGTTCTTCAAAGCTCCCTCTCTGTTGCTTCTCCCTCAAGGCATTGCCTACAGGGAAGCAATGGACAGATGTCAAGGTAAACCAATGACTATCAGCAACTTTAATTTCTTCTCCCTCACTCCCTCTTACTGTGTTACCACCAGTTTAGCCTTTCCACAGCTGTTAGTTTAATTGATGACTACATCTAGTCATATATTTGGATTGTGAAACTTTGAAGGTGAGCTTGTCTTCTTGTTGGCTATTTGCAGCTCTTCAATGCATGAGGACTCTACAACAACATAAATACAGGTCAGCAGCCAAGTCAGCAACATGGGACTGGTTGGGGACTGAGCTCACATGAGATGTGTCAGAAATTTAAGGCCTTGCAGAGATTTCTGTGATGATGAATAAATTCAGCCTTAACAAAGCCACCTTCTGATGTGAGTATTTCAATGATAGCTTCAGAAAGGATTTTTGGTTTTCTCTTATCTTGTGATATTTTTCCCAGCAATCTAATATAAAAACTTGCACTTTATTTCTACAAACTTCTTGATGCAGGCTGGAAGAAAATACAAAGAGCTTAACTACTTGTGATATCTGCCTGGGGGATGAGACAAAGGACAACCATGAGCTAAACTTAGCTATGGTAAAGGAAACAGGCTATAAAAACTGTTGTCAGGTGCAGAGGAACCTCTTGGGAGTTGCAAGGGTTTGATCTTTCTAAAATAAGTGCAAGCAATTAGAAAAACAGCCATAATATTCTTTATGTTCAGGAAAATGGATGAATCCTCAGTTTTCCAGGTTGCAGATATCTGGGAAGAAGACAGCTGTATGTTTTCAGAGCTTGTGTTTGGGTAGTTATGTACTAGAGAAAGTGGCTTTTTTTCTGACACTGAATATACTATAAACACTCATTTTCCCCAGGCATCAATTACAATGAAGTATCTTCCACCTTCCTCTTTCTCAGCACATTCTCCAAGTCGTAAACCATGAGTACAACTATTCAGGTGGAGTGTGGAGATGGCAGACAAGTTGTCTAGTAGCAGCTGGAAATTATCTTGTTCAGAAGGAAACTAAACCTGCCTAGAAGATTCCAGACACTGGAAAGCAAAGCAAGAGGTGTCAGTGGGCTAGAAGTGGGCCTGGTTCTCCCAGAGGGGTGCCATCCTAAAAGCACCCCAACAAAGCTCCCTAATTATTCAGCAGCCAGAACATGCTAAAGCTGACTGAAAACCTGAGGGAGAAGGCAGTGTAGGGGGAGAGAGACATTTCCACCATACCCAGTGGACACTAGATGAACATTTCACCAGAAACCTCACCACTTTTCTCTTCAGTGAATGCTCAGACCAGCTCTGCAGGAAATTCTGCAAGATGAGGCAGCTGCTTACTTTAACAGACTTTTACATGGACATCCCAAGTAATGCCAGAAGCACTACAAAGCCCCTTTGAGAGCCCTCACTGAGGTAGAAATTTTCATCTCACAGGAGAGCCATGAGCAGGAGTTCCTGAAAAAAAACAGACCAAAAGCTGTTTCCCCACAAATAGCAGTAATATCAGAAACTCTCCTGGACCTCAAAGAGCAGCCAGTGGACTCAGGACCTGGTCACTGGGCTACACTGGGCCAGGGGATGCTGCTAAGGGTATGAATCATGGAAGCAGGGCAGTCACATCCTGTTATGTGAGCTCTGTTTATTTGTCCTGCTTCTTCAGCCCTGGACCTCTCTGCAGTGCTTGCCACCAGGGCTGCCAGCAGCAGAGGTTGTAAGGTCAACACCTGTCAACAGGATCTGAACTATAATCAGCAATTAATTTCACAGTGGCTCCTGAAGCAGCCATCAGCTGGCAACCATTTCAGAGACCAGCCAGGAACCTGTGGGGGTAAAAATTTTTAATGATACTAACTTTTTTTTTTTCTGTCAGTGGGAGTACAAGGCATGGGAAGGTATTGTTCCAGTTTGGCAAGCTTTCCATAGCTACTGGCATTACCTAGAGGGAAGCAGTTGGCTAGAAACAGCAGCTGAGGTAAAACAGGCTCCCTATCTGGCACGCATCAGCTCTGAGGTAGTTTTGGTACATAAAACCAGTTAACAGAGAAGACCAGCTCTGCCTCCATACCAGTCATTAAGATTGTATGATAGACTTTGGAGCAAAAAACTCCCAGGAACTTTGTAGGTGACTTTCTGGTTGAAAACAACAGGACAATGTCAAGCACACTGTTTAAACTGCATGACGCCAGGGAAGAACTGTAACCCCTACTTGTGCTGTTCATCTCCTGCTCCTCCACCAGAGACCAAATGAGGAAGCCTCAGCTAATTTAAGCACAGTAGGGACTTTATCAGTGACTTCCATGGGAGCAGAGTTTCATTGCACAGCTATACTAACACCTTCCCAGGCACTGCAATTCTATAGGATGCCAGCAGACCTGACATGGCTGATACTATTTTTCCAATGAGTGCCCTTATTAGCAATGACACTATGGCCTGTCTAGACAACACAACTGTGCAAAGGTCACCTTAAAAGGAATTGTACTGAAGATCCCAGTGCCTCTCTTAGCTAGAAGATGCAATTACAAAAACTATTACTTCAAATAACTCCCAAGGTTGTGTCCTCATTGCTGCAGGAGGCTGGGAAGGTAGATATTTAAAGGCACTCCACTGTCTCCGTCAAGATCTTCTTAAAAAATGCTATTAATGCTTAAAAAGCTCTCCATTGTGAAATTAGCCATTTAGAGCAGAAAGGTAGTGGGACTTGTACAAGCAAGCAAGCTCTGTCAAAACCAAAGCTTAGTCTAATTAGCACACACAGCAGAGTGCTGAATAAGGTCAGAGTTTCCATAAGGAAGTAATTGCACAAGATAACCCCTCTGAAGCACATTAAGATCCCATCTTCCTGCCATGGACATGATTTCCCCTGACTGGGTGCACACCTTGCAAAGCAGTTCTGCTCCCCTCACTCCAACGAGCAGGACAAGCCTCATGTCTAGGCATTCAGGAATGGCTGTGGCTTCCCATGGGACTCAGGGAGCCAGCAGGCAGAGAAGTAGCATTAGCAAAATTAGCAAAACATTACATCTGTAATATCAGAATCACCTTGCCCCCACCAGACAATTCCACAGGTGTTTGACAGAGAGTCTTTTGTCTTTTTGTCACTCTTGCTGTTAAAGTATCATTCTGATGTTTTCTATTTGAAGCCTGGTTCTGTACAAACCACACAAGGCATTTTACCTGAAAATTAGCACCTGAAGATCTTTTCAAGGAGGAGAGGCTATAAGGCTGGAGGGCGTGCCACCATCACTTGCCCAAAATTCTCCTTCAAGAGGCACATGCCAGTCCTCTGGGAGTACTCTGCCCTTCCCAAGGGGAGACCATAACACAAGCACAACTGGTAAGATGATGAAATGAAGAAAAGCATTGTTTATTCTACATGCTCTGGAAAAAGTTTTTCACCACAAGTAGGGGTTGAGCAGCAGTTTCTGAAGTGGAAGGGCAGCCTGCATCAGGAACAGCACCTTCACCCACGCTGTCTGCTTCCTCAGGCCTGTTATGCTTTGGAGTTCTGTGAGCAGAGCCACAAAAATTTTTTAGCCCTGATTTTATCCCAGTGAAAAGCCCCAGTGGCTTTTTCCAGGTCATCCTCAAGTCACTGGACGGGCTGGCCCAGAATGGTGTGAGACACTTCCATCCCGAGGCACTGAGCACAGGTCCAGCCGTTCCCAAATTCAGGGTCATGACCCCATGTGGGCTCCAGGAATTGCAAAAGTATTTAGGAGGCTGTCTAAAGTTCAGTTTCATCCAGTACCTGTGCTGATGCTGCAGACCTAGAGTTATCCATCCCCACAGGAACACTTCAGCTCCCCATCCCACTGGAAACAGTGTTCCCTCACCTTATAGTCTTCTTGCTGATTTTTAAGCAAAGCAAAACAGCAAGCAGAATAATACTACATTTGTAGTATCCATTTCTCAAAATTTGTCTTACTATGAAAAAAGTCCCCATTTACTCCAGATTTGCATCAGTATTTCCTTCATCTCAGCAAGTGTTTTACTTAAAGAAAAAACAAAGAGAATGAATATGAGAAAATTTGGCTTCCTTCATCCTGTTAATATAACTGAAGAATTTCGTAGGTGAAAAAATAGTCCCTAAGTGGCTTTACAGGTAAAACAATCTCCCTCAAACAACTTACAGGGAGTATAGATGTTATTAGAAAAAAAATAAATACATTTCCCCTATCAAGGAGCTGTAGAACTCCTCTATGAAGCAACTGTCTGGGGACATATGACAGCAATCTACTTACATACCAGCAATATGTTCTGGTAGAGAACAGATAAAACAAACATTAGATAAAGGATCAACATCTCCCTGCAGGAATTTACAGATTCAGCCAGAAATTCTTTATGTACCAGGCCTGTCAGGAAAACACTCCTTTTAAAAAACATACCCTGATAACAGCTTAATGCTAAATAATCCCACAGCCTTTCACTCTCTGGTTTGCCTTGGTAGTCTCATTACTCAGTTTGCACAATGTAGATGGATGGTATAGACAAATGAGGAAATTGAAAGAAAAAATAGAAGAAATTTTAAAAAAAGGGATGAGAAGGATATTTATGCCAGCTGGCTCTGTCATTCCCTAGGAATAAGGAAGCAGCAGCACTCCCAGAACAGCAACAAGACCCCAAATCCTTGCTCTTGCCATGTGTTTCAAAAAGTTGTCATTGTCTTCAACAAACACAGCTCCAAAATGCTCAAATAAAATCTGCCCCAAACCCTTTCACCTACTTTTCTATGTCAGCTATATGGCTATGTGGTATAACTATGCTACAGTTAGTTCTCTTCACATGAGGATTTCCCTGGAAGACAGGCAAGTGTAGACTTGTTCCACAGATGCCTGAAACCACCAGGATGCTTTCATGTGACCCTGCTAAAGAGACTTCTACTGTGCTCCTTGGAGGGGAAGCTCTAAGGGATCCTTGATGCATCACAGACTTTGTCTTTAAGAAGGGAGTCGTCCATGAAATTCACACAGACATATGGAGACCATGCTGATACTACAGCCAAGAGTCCTCATTCTTCACTCTCTTCTCTAATTTGAAATAATTCACAGCAAATTATACATCCTAGACAGTTTCCACTGTGCTTGTCATCTTGAATCATTTCAAGCATGTAAATAACTGACATAAATTAAGAAAAGGGTTGAAATCTGCAGTGAAAGAAAGGCTTATGCTACTCAAATAGGCAAGAAACATCCTCACCAGTACCACAACTCAAAGGGTTACAAATTCACCTGCTACAAATGCAGATTCAACAGAAGTTTAGGAATAGTGCACGGGACTTGATTTTCCCCAGCACAAGTTCCAAGCACAGCTCTAATGTCTTTCTAGGTTGTCAAACTCACTCATAATAGGGCAAGACAGAAGCAGGGTGTAGCCTTCTCTAGATGAAGCAGGACAAAGGATCCTGGACTGACCCTGGGGACAGGCTGCTGCATACCAAACCAAGGCAGGTACACTGTTCATAATGGTGATCATTCTTGTGGCCATGCAAAGCACTCCTGTTTTATAAACTTAGTTTAGCAAAACCTAATTATTTTTCTTCACTAGTATGTCCATCCTTAAAAAAAAAAAAAAGTCAACCAAAACAATTATTTTCCCATTCATTTTGTTCAGTCTGGCCTTCATATATGTTTCTGGCACAGACACACCAAATGAACAGAGGAAAAAATCACTTAAAATCCAGGGTCACATGAATACTGGTGCAAATCTTGGGTCAAAGGCTGAAGTATTGCTCCACCAAAAACCTCCTGGGCTTCTACTGTTAGTCTGAAACACAATCTGCAAAGATGACAACATTAGTAGTGGAGACTTAGACAAAATTGGTCTATGAGAAAGCACAGAAATAATCTTGCTAATGCAAACAGATCTTCTCCTGTTGATGGTAAATTTAATCCATGATAATTATTTCATTCCCCTTGGAGGTCAAGACAACCATCTGGTATACACCAGTCTGATTTCTTTGACTTCAGTAGGATTATAATGTTTAAAGGCAGTTAAGGATCTCACCCAGTGACTAAGGAATACTTACTCATTTTCACTTAAAGCTGGCAAATACTGTTAGCTTTAAGTTTCCAACTAAAGGCAGAGGAGAGCTGAACAACAAATACTTTTTCTAAACAATGCAAAAAGGAAAATGAGGTGTTATTTCAGCTCAGTTTAAAACTTTTAGTTAAAATTAAAATTACAAGGGTTAGACTTACAAAATTTTTAACTTTTCTTAAAAATAAAAACCAGATCAAAACAACAACAAAAAAAACCACCCAAACCACAACAAACCTGGACAGGGGTGGGGTGGGGAGAGTAGGGGGGTGGGTGTGGAGGTAGAACAAATCTTTGTGCTTAGCAGTACTGTGTCAAAATAGAAAGGCAAAGTCTTGTTTCAGAACCACTGAAATTATTTCATTTAAGGAACAACAAAGAAAAGGGTTTTTAAAGAACAACAGGATAAGCTCTACTCTATTTGATGTGTAATTCTTCAAGATCTTCCTTTTTTTCAGACTCATTATGAGCTGACTGGAGGGTAGGAATGCACCCTTTCAAGCAGTAGCTAGTATGCTCTTTTCGTGACAACAGCAGCAGCAAGATAATCTCACAATCTCATTCATCTCTGTTGCTCCTCTTTCAGAGTCTGTTCCATACCTTTGAACCCTTTGTAGCATGAAATAGTCTAGTAGCAACCTAACATTAGCAAATACAGGAACTGAGAGATAGGAGCTGAGAGATAATCTGGTTTCCCACAGCCGAGTTGCAGTTGATAAAGACACAAGAGCTAGACCCGTTCGTGTGCAATTGCACAGGAGTGTGCACACTTAGCTGTTGTATTCATCACCAGGTACTTGCACCCACCACTCTGAATGCAACCACAGTGTATGAGCCTGGACACAGCAGTGTGTAGCTTAGTCTCTAGACTAAGCCCCTTGGAGGTGCAGGTACAACCAGCATCAAAACACAAACCCCTTATTAACTGTTATGTCCACTGTGAGCTAAAGGCTATCCAAAACCTTTCATTGGCTGAAAGAGACCTGAACACCCAGCTCTTTCATCTGTTTCTGACACTTGACAGCCAGAGATAAGGTGCTGCTTCTGAGCAAGGAGGCGGTTGAAACGTTTAGCTGTTGAAATGGGACTTGGGGGTGCTGGTGGAT